>NC_090651.1:35724546-36017046 GCF_040937935.1 Hyperolius riggenbachi | reverse complement strand
CAAAGCTGTTAAGTGGGAGCAGCTGACCAGAAATGAATTAAATTAGTACATGGCAAGGAAATGAGCAGCGCTACTTAAAAAACAGATACGTACCTACCTGCAAGAGAGTGCAAGCCCCACTTGCGGGTATAATGCACACGGAGCATACACATGACCTGTCTACCACTGGAGGATGTTGGTTTCCTGTAACAGCTTGCATGCAACTTGTTAAGTACTCAACTTGCTTATAGACCGGATCTTACTACAGTAACCAGCTCAGTCTGGTTGGCAGGTGCACAGACCATTCAGGTGCGACTAATTCCAGCTTGCTTGGTCATTAAAGTGGATCCGAGATAAACTTTTACTCATTGCATAATTGTGTTCCTTAAATATAGTTTATGGGGCATTCCTCAAGCCAAATACTTTTTTGTGTGTGTGTTAATACTCCAATTCCCTATAAACTAATCAAGCCTCGCCCACAGCTCCTCCAGTGCCAAGGCACTCTCAGACCCATGTAGCAAGGGCTTATGGGAGCTCAGTCTGGGAAGGAGGAGGTGTTACTAGCCAGAGATTGCAGAGGCAGAGGGAGGAAGAGAGGGGAGTGAAGTTTTTACAGGCTGAGGGCTGGAGATGCCTGTGTAATGATCACAAGCAGAATATGGCCGCTCTCATTGTATCACAGGAAGAAATAATCATAAACTTTTGAAGCTGTTTGCAGCTAGATTTGCTGTGTAAACCATCTAAACTTTAGATAAGATATATAGACAAGTTACTCGTTATAGTTGGTTTTTCATCTCGGATCCGCTTTTAAGGCTTTGTTCACTCATAAATCTGTAAATTTCCGGACCAGTCCTGCCATATCCAGTCAATTTCTATCAGTTTTAACCAGGGCTGTGGAGTCGGTCCAAAAATCCACCAACTCCGACTCCTCAGTTTAGGATTCATCCGACTCCTCGACTCCGACTCCTCTAATTTGCATATTACAATTTTGTTGATTAAAAGTATGTAACATGAAATTCGTCTCTTAACTGCCAACGCTTAGGAATTTTACAAGACAACTGAAGTGAGAAGGATATGTAGACTACTATATTTATTCCCTTTAGACTAAAACTAGTCCTTGGTAAGAGTACTTGTAAAAGGTACAAACCGGAACAAAGAACATCTATCAGGCCCTAGGCAATGTAAGTGTGGGTACATGTAAGAATGATGTGCAGGTACTCTGCAGGGGAATGAGGAGATTGTAAACAGACAACACCTCTGTGTTCAATGTGCACAGCATTCTCAGTGGATTCCCTGCAGCTCTGTGGGGAGTGCATATGTAGAGTATAGTACTACTGTGTAACAAAGTAAACCTGAGACAGATGAAATTAAAGTTTTATACATACCTGGGGCTTCCTCCAGCCGCCTTCAGGATAATCAGTCCTTCGTTGTCCTCCTCCACCACCTGGATCTTCTGCTATGAGTCCAGGTACTTGAGCCAGTCGGGTGTAGTGCGCATGCACACACTCCGCCGCCAGGAGCATACTACACCTGCACAGCACTATTGCGCAGGTGCAGAATGTTCCTGGCTGTGGGAGCGGCATGCGGCCGGACAGCGCTGACTGGCTGAATTACCAGGACTCATAGCAGAAGATCCGGGTGGTGGAGGACAGCGAGGGACTGATTAGCCTGAAGGGGGCTGGAGGAAGCCCCAGGTATGTATAAAATTTTACTTTTCATCCGTCTCAGTTACCCTTTAATTTGTAGTCACCAAACCAAATTTTAACATATCAAATTATTTGATTTCATCAGCAAAGAGCATTGGTACATTTGCATAAATCAGCATCAATGCAGAATTATTTCCATCTCGTTGACCATCTCTATTAGTCACATAGCTACACATCAGGCTTTATACTTACAGCATAGATGTTATTTAGTATATATGAGATTCCTGTGTACACATCATATATACAGTCACAATCAGATATGTATATCTGACCTTAAAAATACGAGGACTGCTTTATTGAAGCAGCACAAGTAACTCATTTTGATTGGTTTATTTCATTTTTGTGGACTAAGCACAGCTATTACTGTATATATACTGTATATATACATTATTTTTAATGACTATTATCTGAGAAATAGAACATTTTATCATATTTTCTATTTTAATTACAGTTACAAATTCATTAGGAGTCGGAGTCGGTGCATTTTTTTCCGACTCCAGGCACCCAAAATTGCCAGACTCCGACTCCACAGCCCTGGTTTTAACAGACAGGATTGTAACTGTACACCTTTTATGTGTGATTCTAGCCTAATGCTTGCGAATACAAGATTTTTCAGCATATTTACTGTCCGACCGATTTTCCGATCGCTTTTCCAATCTATTTACATTCACTTTTATGAGAAATCAATTAGAAAAACTATTGAAATCAGATTGGACATGTCGGAAATTATTGCCCCTCTAACTCTAATCATTTGAACCATGATCGCTCCAAAATCGCGGAAAGGCGATGCATGCACCAAAGTTTCATTTTCCTCTAGACGCCGGCGATCGCTATAATGAAATCACTGCCATATACTATAAATACAGACTCATGGTGAACTCGTTGGAGTGTATAGGGGGCTACAATGGTCCTAAAAGTCCCCTTACTAAAATGCTATGGAAAGCAAAAGTTTGCATTCTGAAAACAAAGAATTTGCGATAATTCAGGTTGGAGTGAGCTATGGGATGTCTCCCAGTGCATCACTGCTGAATATATGCAAATTAATGGCTCTGTACAATTAACAAGCTGACACATCATTGCATTCCAGCAGATCTGGAGGTGTGTTTAGCTTCTAAGGGCAACAATAGTATATTTGCATATTTCAGCAGTGATGCATTGTGGGAGACATCTCAAGCTCACTCCAACCTGAATTATCGCAAATTCTTTCTGTTATAAGAAAGTCAACTTTTGCTTTCCATCTACTATAAATGGCACTAGTGCTTCTCAAAGCTCTAGCATTGGCCAGCTATTTGGAAATCCTATAGACAGTGCCTGTAAATTCTCCCCAGTGTGAATGGGCCCTTAGCGGCTTGCTGGAATTACAAACATGGCGCGGGCAGCATTTTTTATGTGATTTTGGAGCAATTGCTTTTCAAAGTTAAAGAATCACAAGACGTATTTGCTCCAAAATCGCTTTCTTGTGCAGTGAAAAATCGCAGGGAAATCGCTTTGCAAATTGCTGGTGATTTTGGGAACGTTTTGCAATTCCCACTGTGAATGAGGCCTTATGCCACAGTCTGAGTAAAGAGAAACGGTCATTCACAGCACCTGGGCTTTAACCCTTGGGTAAAAATTAAACAAGGAATACAGGCTAGTTCTATGTAGGCTTGGCATTGCACACACATTTATCTCCTCATGTCAGTTCAGGTCCTGAACCAGTATAAATTACCTGTGAGGGAAAAAACAGAGCAGCATAACTTATCTACACAGGATTTTCCTGGGCGTCTTATCAGGCCTCCAGGTCGCCCGTTCCGCTGCAATTGCATTTTATAAATATCGTCTCCCGCACAGCAATGGCGCTGACCCTGTAAGCACAGCGCCAATTCCAGCAACAGATTGCACTTCCCTGTTCGTCAGTGTATGAGGGAGGGACTGTCTGTAACGTGTCTGAGTGCCACAGGGACGCGCACACACTTCACAGCTCTCCTGCGCACTGAGAGCTGTAAAGCAGTTACAACATGAACGCGTATTGGGGAAGTAACTATACCGCAAGTCTACATGGACGTGCCAATGGAGAGAAGATCATAGAGACGGGGCTGGGGAAATGCTGGCACTTCCTCTGCCGGATCAACGTTCCATTTCAGGTCATGGTCGCTCCCCTTAGCAACAAAACACGTCAGCTACACAGCTGACGCGTGTCTGTATAGGCTGGCCCAGCCCCTGGAGCTAAACGGACCAGATCCCAACAGAGGGGAATGGATCCTATGTTAATAAATAAGATCTGTTCACATTGCTCCGTTAAAGAAGATCTGTTTGGCATATTCCGCCAAATGGACTGTAAGTTTGGGTCTGCTACGTCCCCCCCCCCGGAACGATGCGTCTGTCGGGGGAGGGGGGGTTGTTACTGATCAAAAACGAATGCACGGATTCGTTTTTACACTGTCAAATTTTCATCCATGCAGTGTGAACCAAGCATAATGCTTCCCCCCTCTGTTCATGCTTCCTGTATTGGAAATCCGTGAAGTATGTTAAATCAATGGACCCTGGACAATGGATTTCTACTACTTGCTGTAAGTGACAGCAACATAGGAGAAAAGTAATTTTTGGCTCATTTTACTCTGGAAGAAACGTACTTGTTATTTGTGTATGTTTACATGTATTTTAAATTTTAAGATTTTCGCGACGGAGGTTTCTTAACTGCGTCTCCCGGCTGTGGTTATGGTAGGACCGTCAAGCCTGGCCAGTGGAATGCTACTTAAATATATCTTATTGCTGCTATGCCTTTGCTTTATTATCTACTTGTCACCTCTACTCTGAGCCTTGTATGTTCCAAATGCAATTCCGGGCATGACCCAGTCATCCATGGCAAATAAAGTTGTTTCGTTTTAGGAGTATAGTCCCAGTTTAAAGAAAACCTGTAACATAAAAAAGTGACCGGGGGGGGGTACTTGCCTCTGGATCCTATTGAGCTTTCCGCCCGTTCTCCTCAGTCTCACTGCGCTGAGCCCCTCCGAACGGCGGCCATGTAAATATTTACCACTCCAGCTCAGGCGCAGTAGCGCCTTGGCTCGGGAGCAGTCGGAAATAGCTGATCCTAGTCGGGTCCGCTCTACTGCACAGGAGCAAGTCGCCTGCACAGGAGCAAGTCGCCTGCACAGGAGCAAGTCGCCTGCGCAGTAGAGCGGACCCAACTGGGATCGGATTTTTCCACCTGATCCCGAGCCGAGAGCCGCTACTGCGCTGGAGCCGGGAAAGGTAAATACTGCGGGCGCTACTTGACAAATTGTCGGCTGTGGCTTCGGAGGGGCCCAGCGAGACCACCGTCGGACGGAGGACGACGGCGGAAGCCTCGATAGGATCCAGAAGCTTCTCCCTCCTGAGGTAAGTACCCCCTAGGAGTTTTTATTTTGTTACAGAGTCTCTTTACAAGAGGGGTACAAATGCAGCCTCTGTCAGTCATTTTCGTCACGGCACCATGTTGTGTTTTTTCGACCAAGAATTTTCTTGTCCCTGCGAAAGGCGGAGTCAGGGAGTTGTGTGACAAGCTCTGTGTAGTCTGGCAGTGTCACAGATAGGTGGCTAGGATACCTAATAACTTAACTGGAGATTTGTAAGCCCTGAGGACACAGGTGACCTATGGAAGAGCTCGCGGCTTTGTCACTTGAGAACATTTTCTTCCCTGCAAAGGCACATTAAACTTCTGGATCTTACCTCCGTCTTCTGCATTAAATGTGGCTCGGCAATCGTTTTTAATCGCGTGCGGGTCCTGTTTACGTAGAAGACTTTATTTTCTATACGGAAAGGCATTTAAAAGCTGCCAAATAAAAAACAGCACAAGCAGCCCTGAAACAAAGCAGCTAAGAGAAGCAGCCAAGCAAGAAAGCATTCTGGAGGAACCAGCAGCAGCGGCCGTGGTGGTTTTGTGCACACAGTCAAACAGGAAGTAAGAGTCTCTCGTATCGCTCTGCAACTTTTCTTTTCTGCTTTCGTGAGGGAACCGAGCTGCTCGCAGCCATTGCCCGAAGAAAGTGCCTGTATGTATGGCATCGTATAGTGAGAGCCATCAGTCCACCTCCTCCGCCCTGCAGAAGCTGGAGGGCTTCGCCAACCGCCTCTTCCATCGTAATGGCAAGAATGGTGCTCAGGAGCCGCGGCTGGGCCCGGAACACGAAGCACAAATGATTTCTGAGAACACCTTGCAATGGGACAAAGCAAGTAAGTGTCCTCGATGAGTGCAGCTCAAGCTTTTGTCTGGGGAGGAGAGGTGTTGGCGGACACCTTCTTTAAATCTTATCTGTGGTGGTACGCCGGTGTATGCTTTACATTTTTATTTTTTTAACATCTAATTTAAATAGGGGCACAACTACAAGGCAATAGCTGCTGATCTAGCTCCGTTTCGGTGGTTTGGGTGCTGGGAGGTTGATGTTAGGCATTCGGAGGTGAGGTTAGTGTTGGGTATTAGAAGGGAGATTAGTGTTTGGCATTAGGAGGGGGAGGTTAGTGTTGGGCATTAGGAGGGGAGGTTAGTGTTAGGCATTAGGAGGGGAGGTTAGTGTTAGGCATTAGGAGGGGAGGTTAGTGTTAGGCATTAGGAGGGGAGGTTAGTGTTAGGCATTAGGAGGGGGAGGTTAGTGTTGGGCATTAGGAGGGGGAGGTTAGTGTTGGGCATTAGGAGGGGAGGTTAGTGTTAGGCATTAGGAGGGGAGGTTAGTGTTAGGCATTAGGAGGGGAGGTTAGTGTTAGGCATTAGGAGGGGAGGTTAGTGTTAGGCATTAGGAGGGGAGGTTAGTGTTAGGCATTAGGAGGGGAGGTTAGTGTTTGGCATTAGGAAGGGAGGTTAGTGTTTGGCATTGGGAAGGGAGGTTAGTGTTTGGCATTGGGAGGGGAGGTTAGTGTTTGGCATTGGGAGGGGAGGTTAGTGTTTGGCATTGGGAGGGGAGGTTAGTGTTTGGCATTGGGAGGGGAGGTTAGTGTTTGGCACTAGTCTAGGAAGGGAGGTTAGTGTTTGGCACTAGTCTAGGAAGGGAGGTTAGTGTTTGGCATTGGGAGGGGAGGTTAGTGTTGTACACAAGGGACGGTCTTCTGTAGTGTCCTTGAAGTTTGCAAGAACAGTTTAAAGCCCCTCTTTAGTTTCCGCTCAGGCTCCAGTGGAAATGGCCGTGCCACATGACAAATGGATTTGTTTAGTGGCAGTTGCTGCATTTGATTAGTCTATTTCCAGGCAGTATGAATATATCCATAACGTGAGCATACATTTGCATTCAACTCGGAATTATCTCATTAACTATCCCTACAAATCATTCTAGAACGAGTCTGCTTTCTTTTTCTGGTTCAGCCTCCATTTCTCTCTTGCAACAGGTTCCCTTTAAAACAGTTCCACTAATGGATCTCTGCCAATATGCTTTCACTTTGTTATAAGTGCAGTCATCAGGCTCCTAAACAGGGCTGTGGAGTCAGTAGTTTTTGGGTACCTGGAGTTGAAGTCAGTGGTTTCATAAACTGAGGAGTCGGAAGATTATTATTTTTTTTTTTTTTTTACCCACACTATAGCCCTCCCATGGCTGTGGAGTCGGAGCAAACAATAGTCACAGGAAGTAAGGTGAAATTTCCCCAGGGGAACACACACGGATAAAATAAAGTAATGTCTCCATGTGTATATAAGTACATACAACAGGCTGGATTTCCCTCATCGGTTTAAGAATTACCGATCGACTTTTGTTGCTCTATCCTATTACTGGAGAGCGTTCGCCAGTTCACTCCCACAAGCAGGCACAGTACTGCTCCTTCCACACTGTGATACTCAATAAACTGTAGGCGGCACACCACTGGCTTAAAGGGGCCCATACACCTAACGATTTTCCCGCCGATATACGGCCGATTCGATCACAGTGATCGAATCGGCTGTGAAATCGCCGCGCACGCCGCTGTCAGAACGATCGATTTCCGTCCGAAATCGATCGTTCCCGTCTACTCACCTCGATCCGTCCGTGCGAAAGATTTTTCTCGATCGCCGGCGGGTCGGGAGTGCGTCGATAGCGGCGTTTGAATGACCGACGCAATACAGCGGGTATACATTACTTGTTCCGGCTGGCGCAAGTCCCCTGGTCCCCGATGTCTTCTTTCTGCGCTGGGTTCCGGATCGGCTGCAGCTACACACAACTTCCTGTCCCAGCAGGAAGTTTAAACAGTAGTTCAGTAGCTGCAGGAACGGTCTGGAGCCCGGAGCGGAGAAGACGACAGCGGGGACCAGGGGACTCGCGCCGTCCGGAACAGGTAATGTATGCTGGCAGCTCCACAGATTGTGATCGGTTTCAGGCTGCAATCGATTCACAATCTGTTTGCAGTAAAGGTGGCCATACGATCCCCCTCTGATCAGATTCGATCAGAGAGGGATCTATCTGTTGGTCAAACCTGACGGCAAATCGACCAGTGTATGGCCACCTTAAGACTGTTCAGTTTGTTGCACGTCTATGCACATCACATGCTACGAGTAATAGGTAACATAGTGTGCATAGATGTGCAATAAATTGAACATATGTTCAAGCCAGTGTTGTGCCACCTTCTACAAATTTATTGGCGTGCACACATCCCTTTTTGCCCCTCCCCCCCCCCCCCCCCCCCCCAAAAAAAACTACCCCAAACTAATGGGATCTGAGGAGCAAGTAAGGGCTTGTAGGCACCAAGAGCGTTTGAGTGCTATTGTTTTGAAAAGTGCATGGCTAATGTATTTGAATGGGATGGAGAACACCAGAGGGATGTGATTTTCTCCCAAATGTGGGTCCTGCAGCATTTCTGCTCATTTCTGATGCGCTACAGCCTCAATGTGAAGTATAGGAAAGTGGAAAATCGCTCTGAAAAGTGCTAGATCAGAACGCATTTTCCAAACGTTTTTGTTACGGTTTAGTTACAGCTCTACAGACCCTACACCAAAAACGCTCCCAAAATCGTTAGGCATAATTAGAAAATCACTAGGCACATGCCTAGAATCGCCTAGGAAAGATCGCCTAGAAGTGTTTGCGATTACGCTAGCGGTTTTTGGTATGCACTGTCCCTTATTTCGTTTTTATTACTCCTAGTGATCTATTTATTGTGGCAGGTTAATAGATCTTTACTGTACTTCCTTTTTGCAGTTTGTACTTTTGTAATATATTTGTAAGCAGTCACCATTTGCACTCGTCCTATATAGTTCCTGGTAAGTCTTGAACATGTGAGCAATCAGGCCTATACAGCTAGCTAGCAATATTTATAGGAGATAATTAATTGCATGGTTAATAAATAGAAC
This sequence comes from Hyperolius riggenbachi, assembly GCF_040937935.1. Classification (NCBI taxonomy): domain Eukaryota; kingdom Metazoa; phylum Chordata; class Amphibia; order Anura; family Hyperoliidae; genus Hyperolius; species Hyperolius riggenbachi. Next base: position 36,008,100 of record NC_090651.1, on the reverse strand, counting down.
ATTAGTAGCAAAGAAAATAGTCCTGTTGTTTTCTTGTACAGGAAGAGTTAAAAAAAAAAAACTTGAGTCATTATCTATGCAAAAGAGCTTCTCTGAGCTAGTGGACTAAGGGTGCTTACACATCTCTTGATTTATGTCGCTTGTCGGATCATTACCCGATCCCATTGGGCGTCATGGCTGGACAGGCCAGTACAGATGTGTCAGCTGTGTAGCTGGCAACGCGTTCTGTTGCTATGTTGAGGGACAACGGGATGGCGCATGCGTGACGTAGCCCCCGTGCGGTGTCTTCAAACCTGTTGGCACTCCAGGTGGGTAGATCTGCCAGGCGGATCACTTGCGCAGTAGGTGGTCGGGGGCAATGTTCACAAGCCTGTTTATCGGTTGAGGCCAGCGTTATCGGCTGTCTCAGCCAACTTTAATCGAGCATTTGTATGTGGCTAAACTTGGTCTTACTCAGTCCTGTTTTCTTAAAGCGGACCCAAACCAAACATTTTTTTAATTAAAAATATTTAGTTGCACCACTCTGACACATACAAAGATAAATAAACATTCCTTCAAACCTATGATCACTTCAGTGCATGCTTTTCACCCTTATCTTTTCATAGCTAGGGTTATACTGGGGGCAGCCATTAGCAATTCCTCCATTGCCAGACACCATCTACTCCACCAGTTTGCCGGTTAAATCCCGGCAATTTAAAAGGAAGGGAGGGGTTTCTCCAATAAATGTAAAATATTTTATATTTGTCATTATCAGTGTTGCCAACTCATCCCTTTAATTACTGACACATCTAAGTTATACCGATTCTGGGGCTATTTGCACATAATCAGTGCCTTAACTGCATCTACTTAACCACAAAACCTGTATAATTCATATGTGTCAGTAATTAAAGGGATGAGTTGGCAACACTGGTCATTATGCAGCTGAAAAAAGGCTGCTATTTATTATTATAATTTAGAAAATAGATTTTTATTTCTGAAATCTTGTATTTTTAATTTGGGTCCACTTTAAGAGATTAAAGAGACACTGAAGCGAAACAAAAGTGATATGATTTGCATGTGTAGGAGGTGCTTCCTGGGTCACAGCTTAGCTTCCGATTGGAGGAAGCTCACGGATGCGGGTAGCGGCGGGGACAGAGGAGGGGGAGTGCAGATTGAATGACAGGCTGCAGGTAAATAGAAGGCTAGCAACAAGGGGATTTTCAGGGGGTTCTAGAGGCAGCAATAGCGAGACACAGAGGCATGTGATAATGCACAGAACATGCCTCTGTGGTCTCTTAAGATTCAAAATACCCGCCTCGGGTTCTCTTTAAAGGGGCACTACAGCGAAAAACTGTAAAATTTAAAATATGTGCAAACCTATAAAAATAAGTACATTTTTTCCAGAGTAAAATGAGCCATAAATTACTTTTCTCCTATGTTGCTGTCTCTTACAGTAGGTAGTAGAAATCTGACCGAAGTGACAGGTTTTGGACTAGTCCCTCTCTTCATAGGGGATTCTCAGTAAGGCTTTTATTCTTTATAAAGCTATTCCCTAAAAAGGACTTAAACAATGATGCTGGCCAGCTTCCCTGCTCCCTACACAGTTTTTTGGCAGGTGGACAGAGCAACTGCCATTCACTTAAGTGCTTTTGAAAATAAATATATCCCTGAGAATCCCTCGATGAAGAGATGGACTAGTCCAAAACCTGTCGCTTCTGTCAGATTTCTACTACCTAGTGTAAGTGACAGCAACATAGGAGAAAAGTAATTTATGGCTCATTTTACTCTGGAAGAAACGTACTTCTTATTTGTATATGTTTACATGTATTTGAAATTTTTAAGATTTTCGCGACAGAGGTCCTTTTTAAGTGGAGCTGTCAGCCATACCAACTCAGGAAAAAAAACATGTAAGTAGATAAATACTTGCTCTACTTAAAGAGGATCTGTAACATCAAAAGATCCCCTGGGGGGTACTCACCTCGGGTGGGGGAAGCCTCCGGATCCTAATGAGGCTTCCCACGCCGTCCTCCGTCCCTCAGGGGACTGCGGCCCTCCGTACAAGATTACGTCATTATTTACCTTCCCGGCTCCAGCGCAGGCGCTCTGACGGCTGTCAGCTCCGAAGTAGGCGGAAATACCCGATCACCGTTGGGTCCGCGCTACTGCGCAGGCGCAAGTTTCCGGCGCCTGCGCAGTAGAGCGGACCCGACGGAGATCGGGTATTTCCGTGTAGTTCGGAGCCGAGAGCAGCCACAGCGCCCCCGCTGGAGCCTGCAAAGGTAAATATTGAACTGACAGTCTGCTCTGTCGCCGGCTGTTCGGAGGGCTGCAGCGAGACCCCCGTGGGACAGAGGACGGCGTGGGAAGCCTCATTAGGATCCCGAGGCTTCCCACACCCGAGGTGAGTATCCCCCAGGGGAGGTTTTTGACGTTAGTCTCTTTAACATATGTATTGCACTGTCCACGTTTTGATTTTAGTGATTTTTATTTTATTTTTTTATTTTTTTTAGAAATAAAAAAGAGAAATTCCTTTTTAGCATTTCCTATTTTAAGTGTGGCTATTTTGAAGCCAATCCTGATGTGATGTCTTCCCTTACTCTCCCCTGCCTGATTTGCCCACCCATCACTATAGAAAGCGCATTGTCTCAGCATGAGAAATATTGGCCAATCAGAGAGGAACAGAGGTGTGGGAGGGGAAAACAGGAGGGAAAGAGGCTTCAGCCAATCTGGCTGCATTAGTTAAGTCTGAGGGGAAGTAGAAAAGCAAAAAAGGACAACCCAGCATGCCCTGCAACTTCCTTTGTGTGTACCAAATAAGAATCAGGTAAACTGGGGAATGATCATTTATCAACAAGAAAAGTAATAGTGATTTTAACTTTTGGATTGCCTGATTAGCATCCTTATTACTTGTTTACCAGATAAAAATAAAGAACAGATTTTTAATTTTAGGCCGACAGTTACACTTTAAGACTGATAACCCATTATTTGCTGTTCTGGTGTGATAAACTGTAACGAGGGAATAGACTTACAGTTCCAGTAAAGGGAGATGCACACAGGAGTTGTGATATAGAAATGAATAGAGGGAAGCTTGTATTATTGAATAAGTGGCACATTCTGCTCAGGGCCAATAGCAGAGCGGGCTGTGTCAGTGTGGAGGGTGAAGCCTGTCTCAGATACGTAGAACTGGCTGGATGGGGTTTTGGCAATGGTGATGAAACAGCTCAAGTATGCAGCATTTATGAAGTGAAGGCAACAAGTGGAGGGTGCAGTGAGGTCCTCTCAGCACCAAATCGCCAGTTTCTATGGGGACCATCAGTTTCTGTCTCAGGCCCCAATTTTCCTCCTAATCCCGCGTGCGTCAGCCCCTCTGTGCATTTTTATGGGTTCCGTGTTCCACATTGTTACTCCCGTGTGTTGTGTAGGCTCTCATAACAAAGGCATTGACAAACACCGCATTGTACCGAGTATTAAGACATGGCAGGATTTGCGTCAGTAACGCCGTACGCCGGGCTGAGGTTATGTTTACTAACTGCACAATCATTGCTGGGATTACAGGAGCAGCTTCAGCACTGCAGATTTAAAGGGGAACTCTGGGTAAATGTAAAAACAAGCCTGCAACTAGTACCATCTACTCTCAACTTCCCATAGCCCCCCCCCCCCCTTTCCCTCCTATCTCCTGGCCTGATTGTACTTACCCTCCTAGCTTGATTACTGATTCATTTATTAGTGTTTACTTGTGTACAGCTGTGCCTGTCCTTTAGAATTCGCAAAGCCTTATGATCACTGTTCTTTGGATTGGACTTGTACTAAAGTTAATGTACACACTCAATATCTTGGGACCCAATCCCTGGAGCGACTGTTCTGTGCATGAGCTCGTACAAACGAATCCCATGGCTACAGGTGAGCAACATATAATGTTGCTATGGGAACGGGAGGCGGGACAATAACGCAGCACCTGATGGAATTGAATCCATTGTGTGGGCCAAGGAAGGGAATGGTGCGCTTGGCCATTTGTCATTTGAAGACCCAGTGTGCCAGATTTATTTAAACCAGTTTGGAGACAACTGCGCACCCTCGAGGCTGGACTCACACATGCGCAGTAGCATTGTACTTATCCTTGGAACTATTTGGGGATGCGAGTTGTTCTGAAAAGCTCTTCAACCAAGCAGGGGATATAGCTTTACCGGCGGATGATGAAGGAACGGGAAGGCGCTACACTATCCAGAGCCGTCCCTCTACTCATGCTTGAAACCTGAAGTTAGTTTTCTCGCTTCATGTTTACTTTAAATTGGCATAAAAATTTGTTTCATCTTGGACCATCCCTATCCATGGCTTTGGTTGCCTTTGTCCATCTCATCTCTCAGTATAGTTTCCCTTTAAAGAGGCCCTCCATACAAAAAATAAAAATGTGTCAGTGCTGCTGTAATAAAAAGTTATACTTGCCTCCAGAGTCTTGTCCCACAAAGCGGCCCCGAAGTCCCCGCATCACTACACTTTTGCCGCTTAGACCCGCAACGGAAGTGTAGTGATGCGGGGACTTCGGGGCCGCTTTGTGGGACAAGACTCCGGAGGTAAATATAACTTTTCATTACAGCAGCACTGACAAAATTTTTATTTTTTGTTGGAGGTCCTCTTTAACCACTTGAGGACCACAGTGTTAAACCCACCCTAAAGACCAGGCCATGTTCCTGGAAATAGGCCACTGCAGATATAAGGGCTTGCTACAGGGCCGCACAACTCGGCACACAAGTGATTCCCTCCCCCCCTTTTCTCCCCCACCAACAGAGCTCTCTGTTGGTGTGGTCTGATTGTTCCCCGTTTTTTTTTTTTTTTTTTTTTTAAATCCCTCATAGGCTTCAGCTTATGAGAGCCAATCGCTCTCCTGTGTCCCCAGTACAGTGCTGCCTTAGATTGCAGCGCTGTACAGCCTAATTAGACGGCGTCTCTCTAACAGTCTCTGAGCCGCTGGGAGACTGAAGGTGGAGCGTAGTGCGCATCGGCACGCGCGATCTCCTGCTAGCCCTACAGGAAGCCGTTCACACCAATCGGGTGTGGAGTGGTCCTGGGGCTGCCGCCGTGTTCATGAGTGTACTCGAGACAGGGAAAAAGTTGACTTTTCATTCTTCTAGTCCTCCGGGTCCCCCGTTGTGCTGCTGTCACACCGATTAAAGTGTGTGACTGGCTGAGTCGGACTACGGCACATGCACCATCCCATTCCTCCTGGATCACGCTCCCATAGCCAGGAGTGTTCTGCACAGTTTGTATGAACCCTTAGATGAGCAGAAAGCTTCTGGCTACAGGCGTGATCGAGGGGGCATGTGGTCGGGACAGAGCATGCACCATACTGCATGACCCAGCCAGGGAACGGATCCAAAGGACACTGAGGGTTCATTCAAACAGTTACTTGAAATCATAACCATTAATGGTGCAATTTTAGCGAACTATTGACCTTCCAATCCTACAATTGAAATTGGGTTTGGAAAGTGTTAATGGTGTTAATCTACCAGTGACTATTGATCCCTTTTGTGGATTGTGCATTAAGTGCACTACTTTTGGACCCCGCATTCATTTCCCATGTAAGATAGTCGATTATGCCAGATTCCTGCGAAAATTTGCATACAAATTTGCATTAGTAAAAATGTGATCTCCTTGTGGAAACCGTCTTATTCGTATGAATTTTTGCTTATATGCCGGCGTCGTGTTATTGCAGCTGGTTAAAGGTGCCTATCCATTACTTGATTTGCGGTATCAATATCCAACCAATGCAATCATAATGATTGAATCTGGCATAGATTGATGCTGCAACATGCCAGAATGTTTGATCTGTGGGCAATCGATCCAGCAAGTTGGAAAGCTCTCCCTTGAAAGTGCAACGGCGACAGGGTTCGATATTCTGACGATTGACTTATCCCGGCCGGTCTCCCCCCATGCAATGGGCTGGTGGTGAGTGTGAGTCACCTATCCGCCCCGCACCTCCACTGTTGTCTTCTCTCCATTGCTTGTATTTCTTTAGGAAAAGGACTTCTATAAAATACTATGATGCAGTCTTGCAGTACAACTTTATTTGGCACATATACAAAGCTTATAGCTGCATCTCTGACCTTTGTTGCCGATGGAACTGTTTTTGTGTGCATCTGGTTGGTGCAGATGCCCTCCTCCTTTTCCGTGTTTTTACTGGCATTCGCTATAGACTGGGCCTCACAGAATTATTTATACATGTTAAGGCCTGATGAAGGGCACAGATTAACCCCGAAACGAACATGTGTCGTTGCCTGTAAACTCACAATCGTTTATCAAGTCAAGCCAGACTACAGTGTTTTTCAGCTTCATAGTTTCTTGGATGTATTATGATTCTTTATGAGGATTGATCTCACGAATTTAAAAAAAAAATTTTATCAAGCATTTTTTGTATATGTGCCAAATAAAGTTGTTCCAATTTTTGTACCGCAAGACTGCATCATAGTTCTGTTTTTATGTCCTTTTCCTAAAGAAATACATGTTGAAGTGGGTGAGGTGGACCCACCCGTTAAGTTTGGTCCTTATGGCTGTCCCTGACTATATGCTAAAAGGATTCTCTCTGTTGCTGCCAGAAGCCGCTTGTACATCGTCTCATGTTGTGATGTCACGTACATGAGATGCGGTCACGGGGTACAGGTACCCTCAGCGATGGACACTAGAGATGGAAGATAGGTGAGCTAATTCCACACTTGGCCAGGGAGGGCGACGTATGATTTCCAGTAGATTTCAGGAATCTGAGTGTCTTTGATAAGAGAGGGATCTATCAGATGGTTTGTCTGGTGGCCATCAAGTAAAGACGGCCATATATCAGGCTGCTTGGCAGCCAATCGATCATCCGATTATAATTGATTCAGATGAAAATTGGTACTGCCAAGCAGGGATGAGCAACGGATGGATTCCAAATAGGTTTTATTCGGAATTCATACAGTTAATTGGCACACCTGAGCGGCGTGGGAGGGTTTAACTTACCCAGGAGCCTTCTGCTTTAATCCGTCCCATGGCACGTCCCACTTCACGGTCACGTGACTACCGCACTTCCTCCACTCGACCCGAGGAAGTGCGGTAGTCACGTGACCGTGTGCCAATTACCTAGATGAATTCCGAATAAAACCTATTTGGAATTCATCCATTGCTCATCGCTACTGCCAAGAGCATTTCAGGATGAAATTGGTTGCATGTATTGATTGGACATGCTGGAAGGTGTAGGGCCAATATGCTTCACTAATGTGTGTGCCAAGGAGACAGCACCCAGGTGCACTTGCCTAGGGTTATGCCGGTGCCTTGCCTCGACCGGATTGCTCAGACAGTCCTGGTACAACCAAACGTAAGAAAGGTCCTTCATCAGGTGTATAACTGTTATACACCTGATGAAGGATCTGCGTCCGTAACATGTAATGTCGCTGTTCCGCAATACAAAACGTTTTGCAGCCATTGGTGTGCCGCCTCTTATGTAGGGCCAATATGCCTGATCAAGTGCACAGTAGTAACTGCAAGCGAAATAGGGACGAGTAACAAAACCCCTCTGCTGTCCCTCCTCCCCAGTGTAAAATGTGCCCTGTGCGTGAATACTTTACCTGTCTGTATCCACCGCTGGCTCCGTGCTCCATCCGCATACATGCGTATACATGGGGCGTGTGTACGCGGACGGAGCACAGAGGTAGCGACAGTCACCGACAGGTAAAGTATTCACCAGGGCCGTGGAGTCGGAGCAATTTTGGGTACCAGGGGTCGGAGGTTTCATAAACTGAGTAGTTGGATGATTTTTGTACTACACAGGGCTGGTAACATAGGGGGCACATTTTACACTAGGCCAGTGATGGGTAACCATGGAACAACAGCTGTGACAAAACTACAAATCCCATCATGCCTCTGCCTCCCCGAGCTGTGCTTTGGAGCTGTCAAGAGTATTGCAGTGCCTCATGGGACTTCTGGTTCCACCACAGCTGGAGTGCCAAGGTTAGCCATCACTGTACTAGGGGGACAGCGTTAAGGGCGTCAAGGCAGCCAATGTGGCATCAAGTCTGATTCCTGAGTGGTTTCATGATGAAATAGATTGGGAATCGGCCGGCGCCCTACAAGAGAGATCCAGCTCTTGGACGATCTGCCCATACATCCTGTGATTTATGGGCACCTTCACAGTCCAATTTTAGTGAAGAAACATTTGAGGGATCAGATGAATGGTACCAAAATTAAAGTGTTGTAATACATTGATTATTTCACCATCAACAAACCAATCTATACTTCTTATCCATCACAACCAATTATAAAAAACTAATTTCCAGTCGACAAAATTGCCCCTGAGCATTGGGAACATCAGGGGGGTTTCCTTCCAGTCTAATCACATTTATCTGATCGCTGGAACAATTCTTTGCTAAAAATTGGACCGTTAAGCCCCCTCTACACCATTCAATTCCAGGTGCGATCGATCGAATTCGGTTGGATCGAATTTTATTAGATCGATTAAATCCATGTCCAATCTGGATTTGATCTATCGTGTGATTGATTTGCATTGAAAGCTAGCCAAAATCGATCGAATTACCATCGGACTTGTCGGATTTAATCTATCCAATCAATCGTGCCTGGAATTGAATGGTGTAGAGGGGGCTTTAGTGGCCCAGCACCCTCTCATTGCCCCATTGACAGGTGACTGTTTATGGGGAAACATTCTCACCACCTGTCACCTCAGTCATGGCTGCAGGGGAGGGGGGCGCCTATCAAACTGATCGCTTAGAGCTTGCGTTGTCATGGAAACAGAGGTCCCGGTTTCCTGGAAGCAGCCATTCCCGGTGCTCCAGCGCCGGCGGGGTTAATGATGGGAGTGCACAGACTGCAGGAATAAGCCTCGCTTCTCTCAGGGATCCCAGCAGCTCCCGTCAGGATCACCGGCGCTCCCTCCCTCCCTGCCATGTTATGTTGTTGTTCGCCCTGAGCAATATGGTGCTGAGGAGAAGCGCGTCAGCATGAACGGTGAGTGCTACAAAACCGTGCGGGCGGGCGTCGCTCATCACTGCTGTATTCAGGTGCGGGCGGGCGCCGCTCATCACTGTGCATTCAGGTGCGGGCGGGCGCCGCTCATCACTGCTGTATTCAGGTGCGGGCGGGCGCCGCTCATCACTGTGCATTCAGGTGCGGGCGGGCGCCGCTCATCACTGCTGTATTCAGGTGCGGGCGGGCGCCGCTCATCACTTCTGTATTCAGGTGCGGGCGTGCGCCGCTCATCCCTGTGCATTCAGATGCGGGCGGGCGCCGCTCATCCCTGTGCATTCAGGTGCGGGCGGGCGCCGCTCATCACCGCTGTATGCAGGCATTCTTGTGCGGGCGGGCGAGGTTCCTCTATAGGCTGCGCCTACTCCCAGCCAGCACTGACCATTCTGTTATTCTTTTTGCTTTATTTACATTGGAAGACACTTGCAGGATGCAGGAACTAGTTCCTGTGCAAATACTGATTGACACACAATCCTGTCATTTCAAATAGGAGTAGAAAATGAATCCAGGATGTCAACTTTCACTCAGCCACTCCATACTCAGAAAATAACAGCATGTGTAGTATACAGTATGATCTCCTGTGTGTGTGTGTGTGTGTGTGTGTGTGTGTGTGTGTGTGTACGTTAACGGGCCCATTTCGCGGACCCGCCAGTGCCCCGCGCAGTAAGACAGTAGCGCAGGTGGACATCGTTTGCGCTTTCATTAGGTAGGATCCTACCTAATAAAAGTGCAGGTGTTGGCACCCATGTGTTCTGCTATAGTACCGGGCACTGGCGGGGCAACATGCATTGGTTAATATGTTGGCGCTTTATAAATAAATGGACCGGTGTGTGTTGCGTGCGCGTGCACACACACACTCTCACTCACTCACTCTCTCTCTTTCCAAACCGTCCACACTACTATATGTATGTGTCACCGTACGCCCTGGTCTCGCTCCTTCCTGCCCATCCCCATTGTGATTGGCTGTACGTACATACATAAAATGAACAACAACGTAAGGCAAGGAGCACAAGTTATTAGAATTATGCATGTTTTGCTGCAAACGGCAAGACACATACTTCCACGCTGGCCAGTGTAGTCGATGGACTACTTTGGAATACGTTTGCAATTTTTTTTTGTTATTTTTAAATCAAACAGCAGTTTCCTTTATACCACATGACACATGTATTTCCTAATTAAATATGTTGTGCCGCAACCCGAAAGTCACAGGAAACGCAGAGCGCCGCAAATCCCTGGGAAACTCCTCCAAACTCGCGGATACAAGTGTGCTCCCAGCCTAAGCACCAGCAGATCTAGTGAATGACATTGATTTTCCCATTACAGTGACACCTGTTAAAGGATGAGATATATTAGGCAGCAAGCGGGGAGCGGTCCGTTCTAAGTAGTAGTGTGTTGGAAGGAGGAAAAATGGACAAACTTGAGGCTCTTGGGTCACTTTGCAAAGGGCTGAACTGTCATAGAAAATACCTGGGAGAGAACCTCTCCAAAACAGGTCTTATTGGTTGCTCCCAGCTTACACCAAGGCAAAACATGGTACACAAAGGTACATTGATGAGCATCGGAGATGAATCCTATCATTTTCTAACACTCTAGATTTGTTGTACTTGACTATATTCAGCCTGAGTACGGGATAGTGTACCACATGTTGAGAACCTAGGGGGCTAGATGACCTAATCCTGAGACACATCTAGCTGTTTGTTCTGAAGTGCGCATGCACAACAAAAGTAAGCGCTTGTGCATCAGAGCTTTCTTTTACTGCGCACGTTCGGTTTGCGACTTCTACATACGCAGTTCAGAATCTCGTCACCGCCAAGTGGATTTTCGGGAGGCTGTGGTGAGAAGGGGAAAGGGATGAACCCTGAAGCTAGAACCAGAGGCTATGGATTGCATTGTTCTCCCCAGAATTTTTTTCCAGTCGGGTGGCATGAAAAAGTAGCCAGGTGGGGCAATATGAGAGAATGCAGGGCTGGTGCTTCTGTGCGCAACTCTGCTTATTGTTTGTTTCTTTTTCCTAGCTGCGTATTTTTACTTTTTATTTTCTGTTATTATGTATCAGACTTGGATTCTCTTTATGACCACCATTTAGCAATTTTTACCAACGTTCTTAATATTTGGCTAACCAAGATCTGTACAATTCATATGTATTGACATTTTGCTATTTTGCCTGCTACATTGTTATTGTTTTTCAATGCTATCTTTAAAGGGATACTGTAGGGGGGTCGGGGGAAAATGAGTTGAACTTACCCGGGGCTTCTAATCGTCCCCCGGAGACATCCTGTGCCCGCGCAGCCACTCCCCAGTGCTCCGGCCCCGCCTCCGGTTCACTTCTGGAATTTCAGACTTTAAAGTCTGAAAACCACTGCGCCTGCATTGCCGTGTCCTCGATCCCGCTGATGTCACCAGGAGTGTACTGCGCAGACACAGACCATACTGGGCCTGCGCTGTGCGCTCTTGATGACATCAGCGGGATCGAGGACACGGCAACGCAGGCACAGTGGTTTTCAAAATTTAAAGTCTGAAATTCCAGAACTGAACCCGAGGCGGGGCCAGAGCATTGGTGAGTGGCTGCGCCAACACAGGATGTCTGCGGGGGACCATTAGAAGCCCCCCGGGTAAGTTCAACTCATTTTTCCCCGACCCCCCCCCCCCCCCCCTACAGTATCCCTTTAATAAAACTCTTGGTAAAAGGAGGTGAGCCGATGACAGCCGGGTGCTCATCAAAACTAGCCGGGTGCAGCACCTGGCTAAAAGAGCCTGCGGAGAACACTGGGATTGGTTAATGTACCCCACCATGGACTGAATCCAAAAGGCTTTGCCGATCATCTGCGACCACTCTATCGCTGATCAGCACTCCAATTATCTTTGTGGCCTCACTCCTATCTGTGTAATGCTAAACATACACGGTGCGTTTATTCCTTATCAATTGAGCCGCTGAGGGCTCAATTGATAATATCCGACAGGTTTGATGACCCGCCGGATAGATTCCCCTCTGGATCCCCGCGGGCGGACAATAGCGGGGAATCGAGCGGTTGATAAGGAATGCCCGCGGGTACGTGCGGCAATCGATCTGCGCGGACGAGTGGTGACGCACCGGCGCATAAGCATACCGTGTATGTTTAGCATAAGAACACAGCCACACTGAGCAGGTGCTAATGGGTTTGCATCTGCGCAGTAGCACAGAGCCACTCATACTTAGATAAAAACAGCTATGCACAAGCGGCTCTGTGCTTCTGTGCAGGCACAGGAAGTACTTTGAGCCTGCACAGCGTGATTTCGCTTGTACATGGAGGGGGGTGAGGCCACAAACAATATTAGAGTTTAATGTTGAAGATCGCAGCACACTGCCGGAGGGGGGTACAGAGACCAGAGCAGCCTCTGGACCACCCCCCTTCAGTGTATATGCCGTATAATGCAACTGATGTATGATCAGGGAAGACACCAGTGTCTTCTCACCCACCATTACTTCTAGCTGCTTGTAGCACAGATTAAGGTCACCACCTTTGATGTAGGAGTCAAGGGTTTGAATCCTGGCTGGATTCTGTACCTAAGCAGTAGGAAGAACATATTCAAAATTCCTTAATGTTCCCAGGTGGCCTACTGAGTGTGGCTGTAGTTCTCCAGAGCTTTGGGTCCAACAGGAGAAAAGTGCTAAATGACTAATGACTTAAACCAGCCATTTGATTACTGGACCATGTATGGGGAAGGAATAATTCTACAAAAGGTTACTGATGTGGCCAGGAACTTATGCAGGGGTGTAGCTAGAGCTCACAGGGGGGGCCCAACTACTGACCTATCCTTCCTCCGATACAGGGGTCCATCTTTCAGATCAGGTGTTTTATGGCTACACTTGTTATGGGTGTGAAGATCCTGATGGCCATACTTGTTTATGACCCTTGTGAGATGGACCACAAGGCCATGGAGGACACCAAGGGGAAGCAAGGGAAGGGGTGTGACCATTGGAGGGCCCATTCAAGTTTCAATGGGGGCCCCATGAATTGTAGTTTCGCCACTGAACCTAGGAGCTTTTTCGGGCAGTGGAGACAATTGTTTGGCTCTCGGTTTATATAACTAGAGTCTGTCCTGAAGGCTGATGAAAGCGGTTTTGTTGGTTGGTGGTTTGCAGATGCCCGATCATTATTATTATTCTTTGTTTATAAAGCAGCAAGCTATTACTCAGCACAGTACTTTCTTATTATTGCCATTTGTAATGTGTAGCTATGCATGCCTCCCTCAGGCACTGTGTATGGGAACATTCATGTGTAGGGTCCATTCTTACCTGTGTCCCAATCACAAGCCGGAGTACCAGGTTGTACAGGAGACAATGGAAGCCTTTATGCACTGTGGTTATGGGGAAATGGTTATCATAGTGTATAATTTACTGACCTGTTTTTCCATATCAGGACTATTTTTTTTTTTGTGTGGGGAGGTAGTGGCGACCTTTAAATCCAAATTCAATGGAGGTGTTTTATTTTAGTTTTAGATGCTGTTTTAGAGGTTTAGAACCTTTTTTTTTGTTGGTTTGTTTGTTTGTTTTTTAATTGTTCTGTGTACCCATTTGTGAACATTTCCAACAGTTCCTGTCTAAGCAGGAAGTGGGTCATCTCTCACACAGGGACAACAGGAAGTTGGACATCTCTACAGTAGTAACAGAAAGTGGGCCATCACACACATACCAAATATATATATATATACACATACACACACACACACACACACACACACACACACACACACACACACACACACACACACACACACACACACACACACACACACACACACACACACACACACACACACACACACACACACACACACACACACACATACACACATACACACATACACACATACACACACATATGGTTCCCCCAGAATTGTCTCTAGACTATGATGACTAGAACCAGGCCTGAGGAGTGGATACAAAAATCATCCGACTCCGCAGTTTATTGAAACCACCGACTCCGACTAAGGAAATAATAAATACTGCAGCCTCCATATACCTCTCATTTCAGGTTACTTTTAACGTAAACTTGTAACTGTAAACCGTTACATACTTACAGTAGTAGGGGGAAGCCGCTGGATGTTCCAGAGGCTTCTCTGCACCAACATAACCCCGCTGCTGCCGGCTGTGACTGTCGGTGTCTCCACAACCCCCGCCGTGTACAAGCGCAATTACGCAGGCGCCAGAGGGTTTGTGCTGCTCAGTGCGAGGTGAGTTAGATGGAGGGCTGGGCTGCATTCCCATATACAGTAATACTGTATATAGATACAAGTAGTATTTCTGATGCGGAAACTACATAAAAGTGGCCTAAATAATCTACCACATTCTGTTTAAATTCAATACAGTACGATAAAGGTCAACCCAATTCGATGCTTAGGATCAAAATCTGATACTTACCTTGAGAGAGAGAAACTTGAGGCTCCTATTGAGGATTTCCTCACTACTCCCTTGTCCCCCATTTCTGAGCATGGCTCCCCACCAGATTGGGTCCGGATAGCTTTTCCTGAAGCGTGGCCACGCAGTAGCCCGCATGCGCAGTACCCCAGAGCCTCCGGCTTACTGCACATGCAGGCTCAGTCTTCTATTGCGTGGCCATGCTGCAGGAAGAAGAGCTGCGCGGCCCTGATATCAGCCACAATGCCTTGTCTCTAATACTCTACGGGGCATGCTTAGCAACTGGGGGGAGGGGGGGTGGCTTTAGAGCAGGAAAGAAAGCCTCAATAGGATCCTAAGGCTTTCTTCTCTTTAGGTAAGTATCTAATTTTATACTCAAGCTTCTGCTTGGGTACTCCTTAAGGCCTTGTTCACACTAGGAAATGCAGGTGGCCGTGGGATCGTAACTCGACACATGCAATCTGTGTTGTGCTGCTGATCCCTTTCACTACAGTGAGTTCAGAATGGGTCAGTGTTGTGTTTTTGCAAAAATGCGTGCAGCATATTGCTTCGCACAGCTGCGCAGCGCATGAAGTGTGAACATCAGGCAGTGCAGTTTCCAGCTGACAAATTGCACACAGCAACCCTTATAGTGTGAACGAAATGCCAACACATGAGACATGGAGTGGAAACAAGTCCATAGACTTTTGGTGATATGCACATTTTTGCTGTCGTAAATTGCATGCATTCACTTGCAGTGGAAATGGGCCGGTGCTGGCCCCTCTAGGTTCCAGTACTGCCCCCGTGGGAACGCCATGCGAACGCTAATTTTCAGTTAGCGGCTTTGAACCGCGAAAGCTGAAATCCTCCCGCCAGATGCCATGTTAGGGTTATTCAGCATTGCCGGCGTTCATTATCAGGAATAAAGTCAGAATGAATGTCCCTCTGCAGATCCCTCCCAGAAGATTAATACTGCACA
Organism: Hyperolius riggenbachi; assembly: GCF_040937935.1. Classification (NCBI taxonomy): domain Eukaryota; kingdom Metazoa; phylum Chordata; class Amphibia; order Anura; family Hyperoliidae; genus Hyperolius; species Hyperolius riggenbachi. Next base: position 35,992,762 of record NC_090651.1, on the reverse strand, counting down.
GAAGCTTTATCCTGAGACTGATCAGGCCGGCCACCAGCTTTTAGTGTAATGACTTGTTTTTACTAACGTCTCTCTCTGATTATAAAAATCCTGCAAACATATTGCCCTGCCTATTAACTCAAGCTCCGCCCCATCTGCTGTCTGTTGGTGGATTTTATCATCTGTGCCGAGTGGAAGGTGGTGGGGTTTGGCTCTATTACACTCTCAGAACTTCTGTTGTTTTTCCTATGGATTCGCTGTGACTCTGGAAAGCCTTCTGCTTATGCATAATTTGGGCAAATAGAGCAGGTTTTATATTGAGCCCTTGCGTTGTGATTGGCTCGTTTTAAGGATTTCAGCCCGCGGGTATTTAAATTTTTCACCTTATGGATGAGAAATGTTCTCCTTCCAGCGCTCCTCTCTTTCATTCCCCAATAACTTTATCCCTACTTATCACACAGAAATGATCTATACCTTGTTTTTTCCGCCATCAATTAGACTTTCTTTGGGTGGTACATTATGTTAAAGGGAAGGTTCAGGGAGGGGATTCAAAAAATAAAAATAAATTTCCACTTACCTGGGTACTGCGCATGCGCAGTACAGCCCGGCGGACGTCCGATGACGTCAGCGCGCCGTCGTGGGACGCAGAAGTCCCAGGAAATGGAGCGCAGAGGAGCCCGACCTGGCAGCCGGCCTGGCCAGGTCGGGTCGGGCACCGGAGACCACCGGGAGCCTGCGGAGCGGCGACGAGGGCACCTCCTGCCTGCCACGGGCTGGAGGAAGCCCCAGGTAAGTGGAAATTTATTTTTATTTTTTGAATCCCCTCCCTGAACCTTCCCTTTAAGAATTATTTTATTCTAAATGCATTTCAACGGGAATAATTAAGGAAAAAAAAGGAAAAAATCATTTTCTCAGTTTTCGGCCATTATAGTTTTAAAATACCATATGCTACCGTAATTAAAACCCACATATTGTATTTGTCCCAGTTATTGCAACGTTAAAATTATATCCCTAGTATAATGTATGGTGACAATATTTTATTTGGGCAGCACGGTGGCGTAGTGGTTAGCACTCTTGCCTTGCAGCGCTGGGTCCCCGGTTCGAATCCCAGCCAAGTCAACATCTGCAAGGAGTTTGTATGTTCTCCCCATATCTGCGTGGGTTTCCTCCGGGTACTCCGGTTTCCTCCCACATCCCAAAAACATACAGATAAGTTAATTGGCTTCTCCCTAAAAATTGGCCCTAGAATATGATACATACACTACACATAACATACATAGACATAAGACTATGGTAGGGATTACATTGTGAGCCCCTCTGAGGGACAGTTTAAGTGAGAAGACAGTATACTCTGTATAGCGCTGCGTAAGATGTTGGCGTTATATAAATACTAAATAACAATTTGGAAATAAAGGTACATTTTTTCAGTTTTACATCCATCGCTAATTTTTAGCCCATACATTTATAATATTGCCCTCTTGACAGACATATTTTTTTTTTATTCCCTAAAGTCAGTAGATGTAGTTTTACTATTTGGCCACAAGATGTCCCCGCTGAGCAAAATACTATGTAGTATACAAGTACGCTACATAGGAAACAATGTGTTGCTACAATGTGTTACTAGGGAAATGACGCAGGTTTCAATGGAAGCCTACATCACAGGTGGGTCGCGGAAAGATTAATGAATGGGAACAAAGTTCCCATTCATAAATTTTGTAAATCTAACGATTGGGCAGCAGAAATCGTCGGCGGGAGGGAGCGTGGTGGCTCTGTTTAACATTCCTGGCGCCGCGCAGGAGGTTTTCTCAGGCCCTGCTGGACCGATTTGCATAATTTTTTTTTTTTGCTGCACGCAGCTAGCACTTTGCTAGCTGCGTGAGTACCCCGCGCTCGATCGCCGCGCCGCCCCCCAGACCCTGTGCACTGCCTGGCCAATCAGTGCCAGGCAGCGCTGAGGGGTGGATCGGGACTCCCAATGACGACGTCAATGGCGTCGGTGACATCATCCCGCCCTATCGCCATGGCGACGGGGGAAGCCCTCCAGAAAATCCCAAATCAGGCGATAGAAGCGGGCGGGGGGGGGGGGATGCCGCTGCGTAGCGGCTATCATGTAGCGAATCCTGGGCTCGCTACATGATTTAAAAAAAAAATTTTTTTTTAAAAAAAGACTGCTGCGCTGCCCCCTGGCGGATTTTAATAAACCGCCAGGAGGGTTAAGAATAAACACTGTTTTTGAACAAAAACAGTGTTTATTCTCGGCAGACATGTTTGGATTGGCACAGGTCCCCTGCAGCCAATCCCCCCTGCTACTAGCAACATCGCGATCGCGGGCATTTGCCCCCAGTTCACGTCCGCGCAGCATAAATGGTTAAAGGACAACTTTAAAAAAAAAAAAACCGTTAGATACTTCTAGTAACTTGAAGTCAAAATTTGCCAGGGGTTTGATAAATTATGGGCAACACAGTATATATTGCTGTATATTGGTATGTAACACAGTCCTCCCAGTGAGGCTTAGCCTAGGCTCTTTAACTGTATGGAATTCTCCTCCCTGAGCATTGTGACCAGGTGTTGTTTCTGCTGCCTTCAGAACACACAGTAAACAAACATTCTGCAGTGAGGCACCTGCCAGCAGTGAAGATGTCACCACCAGTGATACATTTCAGACTGTAAATCAGGGAGGAAAGATTTTACAGTGGCCAAACACTGAGTAATTTTTTTTTTATAAATGTTGTAAAAAAAAAAAAAAAAAAAATAAGCTTTATGTTGTAGAAAAAAAGTTTTATTGATTACATTATAAGCAGTAGAGTTCCTCTGTAAGGTCTGTGGAAAGGAAACTGGTTGGCTGTAAAGCAATCTAGTAGATGTTACCATAGAAACATCAGCTTCCTGGCTGTGGGAAGCATAGCTATACTGTGTGCCCTAGTGCCACTTAGTAACATGACCAGCTGAATTGGGAAAGTATTGTCGTGTGGGTGCCCAGATCAAGTGTAGATCTCGCATGGAGAATGTCAGACTTTCCATATTACAGCCCCACACAGTTTTGCCAAAAGGAAAACTGTACTTCAAGATTTGACCCCGAGGTGAAAACATACTGATGAGATAAAACATTGTATTTATCCTCCTCCTCCTAAAAATGACTAAGTATACCAGGGTTTCTTTTATATTTAAACATTTACAAAATAGGTTAAATGTTTGACTGTCTCTATTCAGTGGTAGCCTATTAAGTGTCCCAGAGTTAGAAAAAGGTCAATAGTTCATATATTTTCTCTCCCTACCCTCAGAAGTTGTATTCTGCCAGGAAAACTTTTATGACTGTAATTAGCTTAGGAGTGATGTTTGCTATATTCCCGACAAGGTACCAACAATACAGAAGCTGTCACTTGCATGCCTGAAAAGTAACTCTTTCAGACAGCAAAATAAAACAAGTAAAACAGCCTGGTTATGAACCAATTTCGTACCAGCAGTCTCTGCCCTCTTAAAGTGAACCTTCAGACTAAAAATTGACTCAACAGCACTGGAAAGGCCTGGTGTTTCTTTAACGGTTTCACAGCATCAGAACTTTTTTTCTCTTATACAAGCCTCATTTTTAGCTGCACAGAAAAAAACTGCCCGGGCATTTTTCCCCTAATGCTGAGCAACGCATGATGGGATTTCTGATGTTGTTCTCGTTCTGTTGTTTTTTTGGTTTTTTTTACATTTTGAATTTGACATTTGAAGCCTAGCGCGTGCAGCTGGGAGCGGTGATCAGGACACAGGACAGTTGGAACTGTCTCCTGCTCCCTGTCACCTCCTTTCAACCAAAAGGATGGCAGCCCCCATGAATCACAAACATTTGCCTGTTCTTTTAAAACGGGGTGGGTAAGAGATTATATTACCTATCTATTCTAATTAACATAACTAATGTAACTTAATGACAGTATGTTTGTTTAGGCTGAAGTTCCCCTTTAAGGACCAGAGGCTGCTGGCACGGTAAAATGCCGCCTCCCGAGGAATCGCTGGTCGCGACGCTGCCTCATCGCCGCAGGCTCCTCTCTCTGCCGTCTCTATGACGGCAGAGTGCTGACAGCTAGTCAGGAGCTGCTTTCATTGGCTCCTGACGGTGTCTATTAATGGGAGCCAATGTGATTGGCTCTCCGTGGTCACGCGGTCATGAGCCAATGAAAGCTTCTCCTGACCTGCTTACAGAGCTCTGCCGACAGAGCGAGCGAATTTAATCTACATCCAGTCAGGGCCGCAGCACCACCTGCTGGACGTAAATTCGTACTGTCTGTCCTCAACCAGTTTTGTACTGTACATACACGTTTATCTCGTCATGTCACCTCTGGTATACTTTAAAGCACACCTGAGGAGATGTGTATACTGTATGGAGGCTGCAATATTTATTTCCTGTTAAACAATGCAAGTTGTCTGGCTGTCCTGCTGACCCTCTGCATCCAATATTTTATGTCTGGTGCACACCATGCAATTTCCAGTCTGATAAATGGGTTGAATCAATTATTTCCCAGAGGTCGTTTCTCTGGTCGATATTGTATAGAAGTGATTGGAAAATTTATCATAAAAATTATGGGACCTATCGGAAATGATGAATTCCACTCTTCTCTCTGACAGGAAATTACATGGTGTGTACCAGGCATTAGCCGGAGCCCCTGAACAAGCATGCAGATCAAGATGCAGATCAGACTATATTTGCTGCGTTCTTGAACTTCAGGTCTACTTTGTAAAGAGCCTGCCTGTGTTGAAGTGGGCACAGGTACTCTTGGCCAGCGTCGGTCCCAATAGGTCTGTCAGGATGTGCAGGGCGGCGCTGGGTTGTGTGCGCAGGCCGTGTTTCCTGGAAAAAGGCGGCTATATATAAGGCTGTGTCGGCCTGATGAAAGTGTGTGTATTACTGTGTGACGAGCTGGAAGTGTCTGTTAATAATTTATACAGAGGAGCTGCTGGCGTGTGAGAGCGCTTGATGATACCAGGCTGACTGCGATCCATGGGAAGGGATAACATGGAGGCCCCCATCATACATAAGATGTCTGATCAGACCTGCAGGAGATCCGTAATCCTGACTGATATTGGTGTAATCTGGCCAATCGCAAATTGATTTCTGCGCTGTCCTCACCCGCTCTCTCTCCAGTTCAGGATTTACACCCCAGCCAGCCCGCGCTGTCCAGGAAGCAAAATCAAGCTTTTGTAGGCCAGATTTCAGGGATTTTAACATAGTCTTGCCTTCATGAATCAGTTAATTGCGGGTGATCACTACCCCTTATCTAAAATGCCACTACCATAATGCATCTCTTCACAACACTGCTTCCTAGACATACATGTAAAAAGGACGCCGGACATAGCCGCTAGAAGAATATCAGTAAAATTACAGCTATACTACTACTTCATTCCAATAGTAAAATATCCATATTGATATTTTACGAAGACTTATAGGACAGTTAAAGTGAGAGTAATATGGAGGCAGTCATATTTATTTCATTTTAAACAATACCAGTTGCCTGGCAGCCCTTCTGATCTAGTTGGCTGCAGTATTGTCTGAATCACACACCTGTAACATCAGAAACAAGTATGCTGCTAATCAATGTCCGAAACACCTGATCTCCTGCATGCTTGTTCAGCGTCTATAGCTAGAAGTATTAGAGGCAGAGGATCAGCAGGGCTGCCGGGCAACTGGTATTGCATAAAAGGAAATAAATATGCCTCCATATCCCTCTCACTTCAGTTGTCCTTTAACCTAACCCTACTCTCACACAGACCCCTCTCTCTACTGATGCCTAACCCTACTCTCACACAGACCCCTCCCACTACAGATGCCTAACCCTACTCTCACACAGACCCCTCCCTCTACTGATGCCTAACCCTACTCTCACACAGACCCCTCCCACTACAGATGCCTAACCCTACTCTCACACAGACCCCTCCCACTACTGATGCCTAACCCTACTCTCACACAGACCCCTCACACTACAGATGCCTAACCCTACTGATGCCTAACCCTACTCTCACACAGACCCCTCCCACTACTGATGCCTAACCCTAAGCCCCCCTGGTGGTGTGTAATCTTAGCGCCTAAGAAGCCCCCACATATTCCTAATGCTAAAGACCCCTGCCTACTAACCCCGGATATATTTGCTGCTGCGGTTAGTGGCTATAAACAGTACGTGGCTGCCAGAAACGGCTAAATAGCGGTTATGAGCGGCTAACTCCTTTGGGTGCCATTCATAGCTTCCAATCGTGGCTTTTAGCTTTGCCGTTTGACCTGCTTTGACTTTCTAGGGAAGGTTATACCCAACAAAACACAAATTTACTTATCTAAAAAACATTAAAACCTAACTTTTAAAGAGGCCCTGTCAGCCATACTATCTCAGAAAAAATAACACTTTTATGTAAGTAGATAAATACTTGCTCTATAGTGCTTACATGACATATGTATTGCACTGTCCACGTTTTTGATTTTAGTGATTCTACAGTAAAAAAAAAAAAAGAAACCCCTTCTTAGCACTTCCCATTGTAAGTGTGGCTATTTTGAAGCCAATCCTGATGTCATTTCCTCCCTTATTCTCCTCTGCCTGATTTGTCCATCCTTCACTATAGAAAGTGCATTGTCTCAGCATGAGAAATTTTGGCCAATCCGAGAGGAACAGAGGTGTGGGAGGGGAAAACAGGAGGGAAAGAGGCTTCAGCCAATCTGCATTAGTTAAGTCTGAGGGTAGAGAGGCAAAAAAGGACAACCCAGCATGCCCTGCAACTTCCTTTTTGTGTAACAAATTTTGTGTGTACCAAATAAGTCAGGTAAACCGGGGAATGCTCCATTTATCAACAAGAAAAGTAATAGTGATTTTTAACTTTTGGATTGCCTGGTTAGCCTTATTACTTGTTTACCAGATAAAAATAAAGAATTGATTTTATGCCAGACCGTTACACTTGAATAGATATGATTAAAATGCCTGCCTTCAGATATCTCAATACAATTCTGCACAGATAGCAGTGAGGCTATGCTGCTGATTTGCATCTCTGTTTTTTATATTTTTTGATGTTTCACTTTATGTATTGGAACTAGTAGCACCTTGCCCTTTCATATTTGCCCCTGATGAAGCCCCTCTTTTACAGGGTTGAAACGTGTGTGTGTGTGTATAGTATGTAGTTATTACCGTCTGGGGAAAAAGGGTAGACTATGATACCGATTTAAAGCCAAATAAAGGATGTTCATGGTTTTCAGGGATTCCCAATTCCTCTCCCCAGAATATTATTGAGATATCTGCAGATTCAGGCATTTTAATTAAATCTAATAAAAGTTAGGTTTTAAAGGTTTTTTTTTTGATAGGTAAAATCTTGTTTTGCTAAATCAGGTTTGTGTATTTGTTTCAAGGTCCAGTTGACCTCCTGGCAATCTGGGCATCCCCAAGGCCTGATACACACCAAACAATTTTCACTTCAGATCCTACTTCTGATCTGGAAAATGATTGGATTGGGCAATAAAATATACAGCCTGCTGATTGCAGCAACCAATCCCATGCTCAAAATCCATCTTTCTCGATCAAGTGCTGGAAAATATAGCCTGAAATACTGGCTGTCGTTCTGTGTGTAAGTCCTTTTGATTCATTTTTCATCTATATCTAATGGGAAATCTGAAATTTGAAACAAAAAAATGCACACTGTGTACGCTAGCTTTCTTCTATATTTGATCAATGTCAGATCTAAATATTGAGGCTTAAAGGGCCAGAATCACCCATTACTTAAAGGGTAGAGGGGCCCATAAACAGTAACAGCACAATTGTATTTTCAATCAGATCACTCTGATCGTATTGTATGAAAACAGACAAGTTGGTGAACCCAATCGATTTTGAACAGTCGGGCTATTGCTCGTTGCCTCATTTCCCACACTTCTGTGGTGAGAGTATTGCAAGCTGATATCCTTATTTTCTTTTAAATACCAGTTGCCTCGCAGTCCTGCTGATCCCTTTGACTGCAGTAGTTTCTGAATCGCGCACCTGAAACAAGCATGCAGCTAATCCAGTGTCACATCAGTCAGAGCACCTGATCTGCTGCATGCTTGTTCAGGGTCTATGACGAAACATATAAGAGACAGAGGATCAGCAGGATAGCCAGGAAATGTGCATTGTTTAACCTCCTGAGTGGTATGGATGAGCTCAGCTCGTACATGATTTAAAACAAGTTTTTAGAAAAAAATAATCCTTACACGGATGAATGCCCGCAAACAATTGAACGCCGGGGAGGTTAAAAGGAAATAAATGTCAGCCTCCTTATGTCTATCACCTCGGGTTCCTTGGTTGATCATATCTCAAAAATCATACATATTGCTTAACGATGAAAAGTCAGCCAAGCTGAAATCTCCTGTATGTATAACAAAACTGACTTCAGCCCTCCATGTGGGGAAAAAACCTCACAGAGCCCCCTTTAACCACTTCCGGAACCTGCTAATTGAAACCTATGCCCTGTTTGTGACCTGTTGGCCTCATAGATTTCAATTACCACACCAATTTAATTGGCTCCTGGCCCTGTGATCACTGTGAGCCAATCACAGTACTTACATGGTCAGGAGCCAATGAAATAACGTCGGACTAGCTCACAGAGCTCTGCTGTTATACCGACAGCAGAGCAAGTGGGTTTTAGCAACAGGAGAGCGGCGCGAATGGCGAGAGGTGGGTCCCTGTGACGTTGGTGAGCCCCATTTTTGTTTTTATTTTTTTTACCCAGATGTCTTTGGTCCTTAAGGGGCCAGATACCTCTAGTGGTTAAAGGACGTCTGTCACGAAAATGTTAAAATTTAAAATACATGTAAACATATACAAATAAGTACGATTCTTCCCGAGTAAAATGAGCCATAAATGACTTTTCTCTTATGTTGCTGTCACTTACAGTAGGTAGTAGAAATCTGACATTACCAACAGATTGTGGACAAGCCCATCTTTTCATGGGGGGTTCTCAGGGTTTTCTTTATTTTTAAAAGCACTTAGTGAAAGGCAGTTGCTCCGTCCAACTGCCAAAAAAGTGTGCAGCGAGCAGTGAGGCTGGCCAGCATCTTTGTATAAATCTTTTTCAAGGAATGTCTTTATAAAGAATAAAGGCCATGCTGAGAATCCCCTATGGAGAGATGGTCTAACCCAAAACCTGTCGGTAATGTCAGATTTCTACTACTTACTGTAAGTGACAGTAACATAGCAGAAAAGTAATGTATGGCTCATTTTACTCTAGAAGAAATGTACTTATTTGTATGCATTTTAAATTTTAAGATTTTTGTGACAGTTCCTCTTTAAAGAAATGATAAATACTTGATGGTAAGAATGGAAGAGAAGTGCGTAACTGTCACAGGCGAGCCTGCGTCCTCCCCGCCTGGAATGTCATAAACATGTTTTATATGCAGTGCTGATTTATTATGTAATTGGAACATAACTCACACCCCCATCACCTCTAATAGTGTTTGCAAGTAAATGATTGCTCATTACAGCGGATTACTGGTAATTCTCTAACTAGTGCAGCCATTATTGGGGGAGTACAGGGCTGTGCAGAGCACACAGCAGCTCATTCATCAACACAGGTGCAGAGATCATCCGAGCAGGAGTGGAAGGGCTGCCGAGAGCAACCAGTCAGGTTTCGGATGTTAAATGAAACGAGGATTCTGATTGGATGCTCTGGACAGTTGCACCGCTTCTCTCTGCATTTGTCATGATACATCACAGCTATTTTCGGTCGGTTAATGTATGAATAGAGTAATTTCATATTTGCTACATAGATTGCAGCCAGACAAGATACAAGCTTGCTATCATTGCTAACATGCATCATTGGCCACTTTTCAGTACTATATAGCTATGCCATTAAGTTCATGTTTTTGATCCTCTATGGGCCTGCAGGTCAGCATCTTTTCTGCTGGCAGGCATGAAAAAAAAAAACCGCACCAACTTCCATTATCTATAAACGCACCTACTAACAATGTGATGCAATACACACACACTCTCACACACACACTCTCACACACACATACATACACGCACACTCTCACATACACGCACACTCTCTCATACACGCACGCATACACGCACACACACACACACTATCCCCACAATGCAACAAGGTTCAATGAATCGAAACTGTCAGGGCTCTGGCCCTGACATCACACTGTGGGAGGGGTTACACTATTAACCATAGAGCTGTTCCTGGTGATTTGTTTGAGAAAAAGTAAAGAATTTTTGTGGAAAAGAAGGCATCAAATCCAGGATTGAACTACATTCCAATCAATAGCTAAGTTCCTCTTCAAGAGGAACTCCAGTGAAAATAATGTAATAAAAAAGTGGTTCGTTTTTACAATAATTATGTATAAATGATTTAGTCAGTGTTTGCCCATTGTAAAAGCAAGGATATGCTGCTTGCTTTTTTGGCAGTTGGAAACAACTGTAAACAGCTATTTCCCACAATGCAACGTAGTTCACAGACTGGAAACTGTCAGGACCATGGTCCTGAAAGTTTCCTGTGGGAGGGGTTTCACCACAATATCAGCCATACAGCGCCCCCTGATGTTCCGTTTGTGAAAATAGATTTCCCATGTAAAAAGGGGGTATCAGCTACTGATTGGGATGAAGTTCAATTCTTGCTTAAGGTTTCTCTTTAAAGGACACACAAGGTGAAACATTCAATCTATTTACCTGGGGCGTCTTCCAGCCCCTTGAAGTCTTCTGGGACCATCGCAACAGCTCCGGTGCTCCCCAAGGGAACCAGAAGACTTGTAGGGGCTGGAAGTAGCCCCAGGTAAGTAGATTGAATGTTTCACCTTGTTTGTCATTTAAGTATTGGTAGTAAACTGATGACAAAGCATAAATGTTTTCTCAGGTAAAAATGGTTCATACTAAAATCCGTTTATATAAGAGTATCTAACATTTCACATCTATAGGATTCAGTCTGTTACCTCCGTTACTGATATGTTCTTTTGCTTTTATTGCAGTGAAAGAGTTTTTAGCCAAAGCCAAAGAAGACTTTTTACGAAAATGGGAAAGCCCGCCCCAGGTAAGTGTTACTGATGGCCATAGTTGTCATGACATCAACTATAACTGTCTACAGGCATAACTATGCTGTCGTACGTTTTACAAAGGATATTAACCTGTTCAAGGCAGTCATTTCAGTCATGTGATCACCTGGAGCAACAGACATAAACTATAGGCACACAAGGGTAGCTATGCTCCTCCTGCTGGGACTGGGATTTAAAGGGGAAAGCAGGTGCTGAGGGGGAGTGGCCAGTTTACATTCAATTTGTCATTGACACTCTGCACTCAAAATACTCACAGCAAGTTGCAAAATTACATTTGGTCTCGAAAATAGAGGCTTCCAAAATGGATTGCTTGCAACATTCTGTACTTGATCAATTCACCAGCGTTGAGGTTCCCTCCACAGAAATGGTCCCTATTCTTCCTACCAAAACAGGCAAACATTTCCTTGACCATGAGATTCATGTAGATGCACTATCTGGTGAAGGGAACACCTGCATGGAGGTAAATCAGTCTCATATCTCCAGGGAGTGACAAACTAGGAGCACCTTATAAGGAAGGCGCTCCTAGCTTATTCAACACAGACTTGCAGGCACACCTATTAGCATGAAGAAGCGGTTTATGCCCCATGAAACGCGTTGGCATATGTGGTTTTCGAATATGTTGTGTAGTGCTGGATGTAGGCAAACACTTAATTACTTTTTAACCTGTATTTAAAGAGGAACTTCAGCCCAAACAAACATACTGTCATTAAGTAACATTATTTATGTTAATTAAAATAGATATGTAATATAATCTCTTACCCACTCTGTTTTAAAAGAACAGGCAAAGGTTTGTGATTTCATGGGGGCAGCCATCTTTTTGGTTGAAAGGAGGTGACAGGGAACATGAGACACAGTTCCAACTGTCCTGTGTGCTGATCACCCCTCCCAGTTGCTAGTCAACCTGAATAACAACATAGGAAATCCCATCATGCTTTGCACAGCATCAGGGGAAAAAAGCCCGGGCAGTTTTCTTTCATGGGTGGAGCTTAGCTAAAAATGCAGCTAAAAATTAGACTTCTATAAGAAAAACAAAGTTCTGATGCTGTGAAACTGTTAAAGAAATACCAAGCCTTTTCAGTGCTGCTGAGTAGATTTTTAGTCTGGAGGTTCACTTTAACCATGTTAAACATATTGGGCACGTCCAACCCAATCAGTTGTTAACTCCCATGGCGGTTGTGAGGAAGGAAAACTGACGTCTCACCCGCACACTTTAGCCGCACATTGTATGAACCTAAAGACCCAAATACAAATATGCACTTTGCGAGATGGAATGCTTAAAGCAAATCTGAAGTTAAAATTAAATAAAATAAAAAATACTTAGCTATGGAGAGGGAAGGCTCAAGGTCCTAGAGAGCCTTTTCTGTTCCTCTCTCTGTCTCCTCATTCTAGCAGGGCTGTGGAGTCGGGAAAAAAAAATCCTCTGACTCCTCAGTTAATGATTCCTCCGACTCCTCGACCTCGACTCTGACTCCTCTAATTTGCATATTACAATCTTGTTGATTGAAAGTATGTTACATGAAATTCGTCTCTAACTGCCAACGCTTAGGAATTTTAAAAGACAACTGAAGTGAGAAGGATATGGAGACTACTATATTTATTCCCTTTAGTCATAGACTACAACTAGTCCTTGGTAAGAGTACTTGTAAAAGGTACAGACCGGAACAAAGAACATCTATCAGGCCCTAGGCAATGTAACTGTGGGTACATGTAAGAGTAATGTGCAGGGGAATAAGGAGATTCTTCCTCTATTACACATTCTTCATGCACAATCTGAACCAGGTTTATGGGTGATAGACAACACCTCTGTGTTCAATGTGCACAACATTCTCAGTGGATTCCCTGCAGCTCTGTGGGGAGTGCATATGTAGAGTATAGTACTACTGTGCAACAAAGTAAACCTGAGACAGATGAAATTAAAGTTTTATACATACCTGGGGCTTCCTCTAGCCCCCTTCAGGCTAATCAGTCCCTCCCTGTCCTCCTCCGCCACCTGGATCTTCTGCTATGAGTCCAGGTACATGAGCCAGTCTGGCGTAGTGCGCATGCAGACACTCCGCCGCCGGGAGCATACTACACCTGTGCAGCACTATTGCACAGGTGCAGAACGCCCCTAGCTGTGGAAGCGGCATGCGGCCGGACTGCACTGATTGGCTGAATTACCAGGACTCATAGCAGAAGATCCAGGTGGCGGAGGAGGACAGCGAGGGACTGATTAGCCTGAAGGGGGCTGGAAGAAGCGCCAGGTATGTATAAAACTTTTATTTTCATCCGTCTCATTTAATTTGTAGTCACCAAACCAAATTTTAACAACATATCAAATTATTTGATTTCATGAGCAAAGCGAGTGCATACATTTGCATAAATCAGAATTATTTCCATCTCATTGACCATCTCTATTAGTGACACAGCTACACATCAGGCTTTATTCTTACAGCATAGATGTTATTTAGTATATATAAGACATTCCTGTGTACACATCATATATACAGTCACAATCAGATGTGTATATCTGACTTTAAAAATACGGGGACTGCTTTATTGAAGCAGCACAAGTAACTATTTTTGATTGGTTTATTTCATTTTTGTGGACTAAGCACAGCTATTACTTTATGTATAAATTATTTATAATGACTATTATCTGAGAAATAGAACATTTTATCATATTTTCTATTTTAATTACAGTGTAAATTCATTAGGAGTCTGAGTCTGTGCATTTTTTCCCGACCCCGACTCCAGGCACCCAAAATTGCTCCGACTCCACGACTCCGACTCCACAGCCCTGCATTCCAGCGCTGTCACCCCCGTTCAAATTTGCCTCCACGGGAGACTTCGGAAGCCAGAGAGCTCCCGAGACAATCTGCTCCGTACGGTGCAGGCGTGAGAGAGCGCACTCACACTTGTGCAGTACGGAGCTGCTGTCTTCAGGAACACTCAGGCCCTATAAGCCTTACATTTCTTAAAAAGCTCGCAGAAAGCTCTGATTGCCAAAAAGTGCTCAGAAAAGCACTTATAGGGCTGGTGCACACCGGAGCGGTTCTGGAACGTTTTTTTAAAAAGCTTGCAGGGGGAAAACCGCTTGGCTAATGAAAATGAATGGGCTGGTGCACACCAGAGTGGGTCGTTTTTTCCACAAACGCAAACTCAGGGGCTGTGGCATTTTTTAGATTTCTGAGGCATTTCTGCCTCAATGTTAAAGTATAGAAAAACAAAAGTTTGCTTTCCTAAAACAGAAAGAATTTGCGATAATTCAGGTTGGAGTGAGCTCGAGATGTCTCCCAGGCACCACTGCTGAATATATGCAAATGAACCATTGTACCCTTAGAAGCTAAACACACCTCCAGAACCGCTGGAATGCAATGATGTGTCAGCTTGTTAATATGTACAGAGCCATAATAATCCAACATGCATACAGACTGTTTCGGATTGTTTGAGCCTCATCAGTGCATGGCATGGATTAATTTGGCTCTATGGAATAGGGCTTGTAAATCCGAGAGGCACAGACTAACCAGCAAGCTCATGGTGACCCAGAACTCATTGGGGTGTGTAAGGGACTACAATGGGGGCTTTTAGGACCATTGTAGTCCCTTACACACCCCAATGAGTTCTGGGTCTCCATGAGCTTGCTGTTAAAGAATATAGGAAAGTGGAAAACTGCTCTGAAAAATGCTAGATCAGGGCGGTTTTCCAGGCGTTTTTGTTACAGAAGCTGTTCAGTTACAGCTTTACTGTAACAATATATGAAATCTGCTACACAAAAACACTTCAAAAAAACGCTAGGCATGTTTAGAAAACCTCTCTACACATGCCTAGAATCGCTCTGAAATCTGCTTCAAAAATCTGCTAGAGGTTTTTGGTGTCCACTGGGCCTTTGTGTGTCTGAGCCCTTTGTAAAGATGATTGCAATTGGTTGCTGCCCTGGACAGCCTGCTGGTCCTTACGGACACTATTAGACCTGCAGATGCTGGTTGTTGGATCATGTCCTCTGTGCACACAGTTTTTCACCACCAGGTATATTTTCGGGCTTGTTGCACAAAGCCACAGACTGATGAGGAGATGCTGCGTGTCACTATACATTTTCCGAGTGGGCGTCTCTTCCTCCTACACACTGTGTCACTGATGCATTCTCTGTGAAATTCAACTTGAGCATTTGTAGATGTTTGTTGAGAATTCAAATTGAACTCAGGATTTTTGTATTTTTTTTTTTTTTTAGCTTCACAAGTGCCTTTCCTGCCTTCAAACCCCCCCCCCCCCCTAAATTCCCCTGTGCACCTCCAGCAGTGATGCCATGGGGTGTCTTCCAGCCTGGTACCCACCTACCAGTGAACCCTACTATTGTTTTAGAGGGAGCTATGTTATTAAAGAGACTCTGAAGCGAGAATAAATCTCGCTTCAGAGTTCATAGTTAGCAGGGGCACGTGTGCCCCTGCTAAACCGCCGCAATAGCGCCGCTAAACGGGGCTCCCTTCACCCCCAAACCCCCCACTGCAACACTTGGTCGCAGACTTGGTCGCTCCTGGAGGCAGGGATAACGGCTGCAGCCCTGCCTCCAGTCGCGTCTGTCAGCGGTGCATCGCCGCCTCTCCCCCGCCCCTCTCAGTGAAGGAAGACTGAGAGGGGCGGGGGAGAGGCGGAGATACACGCTGACAGACGCGCGTGGGGCAGGGCTGCGGCGATTAGCCCTGCCCCAACCAGGAAGCGCTCCCCCGCATTACGGAGGGGATTTGGGGGATCAGGGACCCCCGTTAAGCCGCGGGATAGCGGCGGTTTAGCAGGGGCACATCTCTCTTTAAATGGCATCAGGGAAAGCATTTAAAGGGAACCTAAACTGAGAGGCATATGGATGTTTCATTTTAAACAATACCAGTTGCCTGGCAGTCCAGCTGATCTCTGTGGCTGCAATGGTGGCTGAATCACACCCTGAAACAAGCATGCAGCTAATCCAGTCTGACTTCAGTCAGAGCACCTGATCTACATGCTTGTTCAGGGGCTGTGGCTGAAAGTATTAGAGACACCGGATCAGCAGGAGAGTCAGGTAACTGGTATTATTTGAAAAGAAAAAATCCATATCGTTCTCAGTTTAGGTTCCTTTTAATGTTGGCAGACTTTACCCACTAAAGTTAAAGAGGAACTTGAACTCTGATTGAACTTCATTCCAGTCAATAGCTGATATCCCCTTTCCTATGAGCAATCTTTACATTTTCTTCATCAGGGACTTTTGTATGGCTGATATTATGCCCCTCCCACAGAGTGATGGCAGGACCATGGCCCTGACAGTTTCCTGTCTGTAAACGTTGTTGCATTGTGGGAAATAACAGCTGTTTCCAACTGCCAAGCAAGCAGTATCTCACTTTGCAGAATGTTCTTTTACTGAGAGTTCTATGCACAGAGATCACCTGACAGGGCTAAAGAGGTCACCACCTGTGAGAAATTATAGAATGTAAACCGGGGAGGAAAGATTTTACAATGGGGAAAACGCTGACTACATCATTTATAAATGAATATTGCAAAATATAAGCAATTTTATTCATTGTTGTTTTCACTACAGTTCCTCTTTAAAGAGACACTGAAGCGAAAAAAAATATATGATATAAAATATATGAATTTGTTGTGTACTATGAATAATTACTAGAAGATTAGCAGCAAAGAAAATATTCTCATATTTTTATTTTCAGGTATATAGTGTTTTTTCTAACATTGCATCATTCTCTAATATGTGCAGATTACACAACACTCAGCATTCAAAATGGAGCAGTCTGTGAACTAATGACCTCTCCTCTGCCAGAGGAAAAGTAAATAGTTAACAAACAGTTGAGATAATAAAAGTCAGAAAACAGCCCTCTCCAGGACTTTGAAAGTGGTAGAGATTACCAGGCTTTTTTGTACAGATAACTGGAGTTTCTTAACTCTTCCTGTACTGGAAACAATTAGACTGATGTATCTGAACTTAATGTTTTATTTCTTAGCTGTACTACATATACAAATCATAATATCATCATTTTTGTTTCGCTTCAGTGTCTCTTTAAGAGACCCCTGTAAGTGAGCAGCATGGGGCAATGTGAGGCCTTCTTTGCTTTTATCTATTGTGATCAGTTTTTACGTTAAAGTGTACCAGGGGTGACATGGTGAGATAGACGTGTATATTCAGTGGCAAGCATACAGACCCTTATGCGGTGCTCCTTTTTTTTTTTTTTTCCCCTGCCTGAAAGAGTTTATAATTAGCTATGGGACAGTTTTTCTCCAGTCAGAACTCAGTGGGCTCACTGATAAGAAATTACAGCTATAAAACACTTTCCTAAGCAGATACCTGGGCTTTTTACTGTGAGCCCGAAAAGATAAAAAGGTCAATAGTTCATGTATTTTCATTCTGGGACTCTTGAGATACTACAATAGAGCAGAGACTATGAAACATTAAACCTGCTTTGTAAAGGTTTATACCTAAAATAAAACCTTGAGATATCTAAAAGAGTCAGATCCAATTGTTTCTCTCATTGGTTTATTTTCATCTCTGGTTCACTTTAACCACTAAAGGACCTCCCCCAGGTGTGTTTATTTAGTTTTTGTAAATATTTTTTCTTTTTAATAAAATTTTGCAATTTTTATAATTATTTTAATTCTCCTCCCTCCCCCCGTCAGCCTATCACAGTGGATCGGTCCTGTGTCCCCCAGGGGGATAGCCGTGTCACACGGCTGTCCCCAGTACAGCGCTGCCTTAGATCGCAGCGGCAAGACTGGAGGCGGAGCGGAGATGCACGCGCATTAGCGCGCGCTCTCCTGAAGAGCCCATTCCCAGCCGTTTACACCAATTGGCGTGTAGCAGTCGGCAAGAGGTTAAGGTGCGCACACAACTCTTTATTTTATGTCAGGGATCGGGACCTGATGTCCTAGGGTGACATCGCTAGGCAGGCATATACAGCCGTATGTCAGCTGTGTAGTATTGTATTGCTATGTGGGGGGGCGGGAGGAAGACGAAGCCGCGCATAACATAACGATTCGGGTGGGGGAGCAGCGCAACCAATGCGATTGGCTGTCGCGGGGTTGAGTTGATCCTCCGGGTGGATCGCTCGGGGGTCGGTGGCTGCTGTACACATGCCTGACTACCAGCTCTGGCGGTCATTATTGGCTGCCTCAGGCGAATGTACAGTCTTTACGCACCTCTCACTTGCTTCTCCAGGAGTTCACCTACACATGAGCCTCACTACAGCCTTCCCTGTGCTATTACTGTGTCATCCCTGTGAACCCAATTAAGCTGGTGTAAAGATGCAACTACCAGTAGTTTTAGCAGTGTCTGCTTTGTGCGAACCAACGAGACAAAAACAGAGACGAATCCATGTTTTGTTTTTTTTATACATAGCCGTACACTGTTGCCGTGGTTTCCAGCACTTTTCAGGCTACAGCTTCAGACTGAGAATGAAACATAATTTTTTATGGCATTCAGGTAGAATATATCTTCAGTAGTGACATCTGTTTGAACAGATTTTAGTGCGAATGGTGGAGAACGCTTCAGGACTCTTAAAGTGTAACTGTTGGGCATAAAATCAAAAATCAATTCTTTATTTTTATATGGTAAACAAGCAATAAGGATGCTATGCAGGCAATCCAAAAGTTAAAATCACTATTACTTTTCTTGTTGATACATGATCATTCCCCAGTTTACCGGACTCTTGTTTGGTACATTGCTGCACAAAGGAAGTTGCAGGGCGTGCTGGGTTGTCCTTTTTTTGCTTCTTCACTTTGCTCTCAGACTTAACTAATGCAGCCTGATTTGCTGAAGCCTCTTCCCCACCCAGTTTTCCCCTCCCACACCTCTGTTCATCTCTGATTGGCCAATATATCTCATGCTGAGATAATGCACTTTCTATTGCAGAGCTGAGTGGGAGTGCCTGAAGACTGGGAGGAGGGCAGGCACTACATACACAATCAGGCAGAGGAGAGTAAGGGAGGAAATGACATCTGGATTGGCTTCAAGATAGACACGGTTAAAATGGAGAAACCTAAGTAGGATTTTCTCTTTTTACTATAGTAAAATCACTAAAATCAAAACGTGGACAGTGCAATACATCTGTTATATAAGTAGTGCAACTATTTATCTACTTATATATGTGGCTTTTTTTCTGAGATAGTATGGCTGACAGCTCCTCTCTAACTACAAAAACGCAACGGCCCATACTGCAGCCACATTTTCAATAGAAAATAAAACAATATCGCCTAACTACTCCTCTACCATTGTTTGCAGTGCTTGATAAGTGGGTTGCTGCATCAAATTTAAAAATGTAAATTGCACTGAAAATGCTTGAGAAACATAAACATGTGAATGTTCTGCAATTTAGTTTCCATTTGAGATTCTGGGAGACTGTGTAGTGGTTAACCCAGCGTGTGACACAATCCTGCCTCAGCATTCCCTGGGGGGAGAAGCTTCAGCCTGCAATTACATGAATATTTATACTGGGGGGTGGGAAGTCTGTGGAGAGTACTTATTGTGGCTGGATAGTGTAATGGTTAAGGGTTTTACATCTGATGCAGGAGACCAGGGTTCAAATCTCGGCTCCTACTGTTCAGTAAGCCAGTAGGAGACCTTGTTCAGTAGGAGACCTTGGGCAAGACTCCCTAACACGTCCTAGTGGCTGCAGCTCTGGCGCTTTAAGTCCGCCAGAAGAAAATCGCTATACAAATGTTCTGTGTTTGTTTGTATTGTATTGACAGGGATCTATGCTGATGGTGTGTTGGGATTCTGGATGGTAAATTGGGTCAGTGCTGAGGTAGGGAGAAGCTGAGCCCTGGCACTCTGTATATTGTCCATAGTCAGCGCTTGTTGTAGGATCAGGCAGTGTTTTCTGTATTTCGTCCATGGTCGGAGTTTGTGTAGGGTCAGGCAGAGTGGAGCTCAATGACTGTAGAGGGACTTTACTCCAGTGTGGTCACTGTACGCCACAGAAGATGCTGTTGCAAGAGCTGAGCTGACATCTGATAAAAGCCAACATGTTTCCTCTCCTTGCACATTTGTAGTTCTATTTCAGCCTTTATGCTGTTCTGAGTGCAGCTGTGTTGTTTTTTTTTTTGCTTTGTTTTGCATTTGCTGTTCTATACTGTTTATGTTTGTGGAAAACAAAAGTTTGCTTTATTAAAACAGAAAGAATTTGCGATAATTCAGGTTGCAGTGAGCTCCGAGATGTCTCCATGTCATCCCTGCTGAATATGCAAATTATCCATTGTTGTCCCTGGAAGCTGGTTGATTTGCATATATTCAGCAGTGATGCATTGTGGGAGAAATCTCAGCTCACTCCACCCTGAATTATTGCAAATACGTTCTGTTTTAAGAAAGCAAACTTTTCTGTTTTCAATGGCATTTTAGTAAAACAGGATCCACACTATAGGCATGATTCACAAAGCCGTGGTAACTCTTTATCACGGTCGCGCTAGCGTTTAGCACGCGTTATAACTGGCATTATAACGGGTGTAACAGTTTTGCTGTACAATCACAAATTTGTCACGCGCAAATGTGAATTTTTACGTGAAAATGGCTGCATTTTTGCACAAAAAAATCGCGATTGCACACAGAAACCGTTATGCGCGTTATAGCGCGTGCAAAACGTATGAGTTATCACGGCTTTGTGAATCAAGCCCAATAAGCACTTTTGTAATTGCTGAGCGCTTTTTCCCATTCACTTTCATTCAAATCACGTAAAAATCACATAAAATACACAAAATACATAAGCTAAAGATTTTGTGATTTTAATGAAAGTGAATGGGAAAAAGCGCTCAGCATAGTGTGGATCCTAAGAGGGCTTTTTGGACCATTGTAGCTCCTAGGAGTTCTGGTTCACCATGAGCTTGCTGGGTAGTCTGCACCTCTTGTTATATTTATATAACACTTGTAGATGTGCCCCTATTGACACACAGCCCGGGTGAGTGTTGGTAGGCTTAGTAGGATGGATAAAGTCCTAGCTCCAAAGTTTTGAACAGGAAATAGGCCAAAATATCCTAGAATTTATTGTCATTTCACCACCTGCGAGAATGCTACTTGCTTTTCCTGGCCTGACAGAATGTGGGTTTAATCTCTTTAAAGGACAACTGAAGTAAGAGAGAGAGAGATATGGAGGCGGCCATATTTATTTCAGTTTAAGCAATACCAGTTACCTGGCTAGCTGATCCTCTGCCTCTAATACTTTTAGCCATAGACCCTGAACAAGCATGCAGCATATCAGGTGTTTACAACATTATTGTCAGATCTGACAAGATTAGCTGCATGCTTGTTACTGGTGTTATTCAGACACAACAGCAGCCAAATAGATCAGCAGGGCTGCCAGGCATATCTAATCAGCCTAGGTTGTGATGTCACTGGGAGGGCGGGGCTACACACAGCCATCTATACCTAGCGGATGTTTTTCTGATGGTGAAACCTGGAACATTAAGGGTCGTACACACGTCGGATTTTTCTAAACGACCGGTCGTTTGGACGTTAAATCGGGCGTTTGTACAATCTGTAATTTAGCTGAACAACCGACTGTACACACATGAACAAACGTCCAAACGACCAGTCGTTTAGAAAAATCTGACGTGTGTATGTACCTTTACTGTAACAGAGGACAGGGATGCTCACTGGATGAAATGCGAACAAGTTTCATTCAGATTTCATCCAGCTAATTAAAGCACCGGTGCGGGTGTGCGGGGGTTAAACATACCCAGCAGGCATCTTCTTTAACCCGTCCCATGCTGCATTCCAAGCTGCGGTCACGTGACTACAAACACTTCCTCCTTCTGGGTTGAAGGAGGAAGCGTAGTATTCACGGTATCGCGCTTGGGACGCAGAGTGGGACCGGGTTAAAAAAGATGCCTGCTGGGTAAGTTTAACCCCCGCACACCCGCACCGGTGTTTTAATTACCTGGATGAAATCTGAATGAAACTCGTTCGGATGTCATCCGGTGAGCATCCCTGTCAGTGGGTAGAATGTCACTACAGGGCCTTTTTACATTCACTACGTGGAACAAGTCAAAACAATGGGCTTCTAGTTTTTTCCCCAGATTTATTTTGTTTCCTGCAAGTAAGTTTGTTGTTGTGAGTTTGTTGACATAATTATCCTCTGAATGGAACTGAGTGAGGGGGTTATTGAGGAAACCGGAACTGCTTCTGTTCTGTTTTAGAGGGTACTAAGATTCAGCAATTATTCCCCTCAGAAAATTGTGTGTTTTGTTGTGCAATATGTGTTATTTACTATATATAGCGTTGCAAAGAAGACCTAGGAGAAACCGTACATACGATTTCCATGGCTGCACATTCCCAGCCATGTGTGTTATTCTGTCAGCAGTATACTCTAGCTGTACGCTCGCTGTTCAGGCTATGTCGGAGGGTTCCTGTCAGCAGTATACTCTAGCTGTACGCTCGCTGTTCAGGCTATGTCGGTGGGTTCCTGTCAGCAGTATACTCTAGCTGTGCGCTCGCTGTTTGTCAGGCTGTGTTGGTGGGTTCCTGTCAGCTGTATACTCTAGCTGTACGCTCGCTGTTTGTCAGGGTGTGTTGGTGGGTTCCTGTCAGCAGTATACTCTAGCTGTGCGCTCGCTGTTTGTCAGGCTGTGTTGGTGGGTTCCTGTCAGCAGTATACTCTAGCTGTTCGCTCGCTCTTTGTCAGGCTGTGTTGGTGGGTTCCTGTCAGCAGTATACTCTAGCTGTGCGCTCGCTGTTTTTTAGGCTGTGTTGGTGGGTTCCTGTCAGCAGTATACTCTAGCTGTGCGCTCGCTGTTTGTCAGGCTGTGTTGGTGGGTTCCTGTCAGCTGTATACTCTAGCTGTACGCTCGCTGTTTGTCAGCTTGTGTTGGTGGGTTCCTGTCAGCAGTACAGTGGCGTAGCTAAGGAGCTGTGGGCCCCGATGCAACTTTTACAATGGGGCCCCCCATGCACTCTATACATAACAATTGATACAGCGCACTAAAACCTGCCAATGGCAACTACAATGTCAGAGGTACAAGAAGGGGATGGGGAACCGTTTGCTAATAATTACCACTATTCAAAGAGTTTATAGAAGTGATTATTATGAGCACAGGACCAATACAGGGCTAATACTGTAGTTGAGGAAGGGCCCTTTGGGGCCCCTCTGGTTCAAGGGCCCCCGATGCGGTCGCTACCTCTGCAACCCCTATTGCTACGCCCCTGCAGCAGTATACTCTAGCTGTACACTCGCTGCTGTTCAGGCTGTGTTGGTGTTTTCCTGTCAGCTGTATACTCTAGCTGTGAGCTCGCTGTTTGTCAGGCTGTGTTGGTGGGTTTCTGACTGTCAACAGCATACTCTCACTGTACACTTGCTGTTTGTCAGGCTGTGTTGGTGGGTTTCTGACTGTCAGCAGCATACTCTCACTGTACACTTGCTGTTTGTCAGGCTGTGTTGGTGGGTTTCTGACTGTCAGCAGCATACTCTCACTGTACACTTGCTGTTAGGCTGTGTTGGTGGGTTTCTGTCAGCAGCATACTCTCGCTGTACACTTGCTGTTTGTCAGGCTGTGTTGGTGGGTTCCTGTTAGCAGCATACTCTCGCTGTACACTTGCTGTTTGTCAGGCTGTGTTGGTGGGTTCCTGTTAGCAGCATACTCTCGCTGTACACTTGCTGTTTGTCAGGCTGTGTTGGTGGGTTCCTGTCAGCAGGATACACTCGCTGTACACTTGCTGTTTGTCAGGCTGTGTTGGTGGGTTTCTATCAGCAGCATACTCTCACTGTACACTCGCTGTGTTGGTGGGTTTTGGCACGTGGGTGGTAGCTGCACATTTGTGTATCTAGTTTGCATGTACTGTGCAGTCATCTGTTGACTCCCCTCCATATTTGTCACAAACCTGTTAGTCAGGCTGGCTTCTGTTGCGTCTGATCGCTCCGCAGTCCCATTCATTTCCCCTTGCCAAGAAACAGTCTGTGTTTTAAATTCACATTTTACCTTTGCACTTAAAAGAAAAAAGCAAGCTAATTTAGAAGCGTAACGTGCCAATGCGACTGGTTTGGATTTGTGCATAAAGATGATGTATAGAGTTTCTGGCATATTTCCTGAACGTACTTACTATGCTGTACACTAAACATACGTTTAAAGGACAACTGAAGCGAGAGGGCTATGGAGGCTGCCATATTTATTTTCTTTAAAGCAATACCAGTTGCCTCGCTAGCCTTCTGATCTTTTGCCTCTAATGTTGGGAATACACGAGTTTTTGGTTTTTTAGCAGATTTGCTGTCCGATCAATTTGCTGATCGATCAAAACGATCAAAATCAGATTGGACCTGTCGGAAATCTATCTGCCAAAAAACTCATGATGTATTCCCAGCATTATACTTCAAGCCACAGGCCGTGAACAAGCGTGCAGCAGATAAGGTGTTTCTGACATGATAGTGTGGCCATACACTGGTCGATTTGCCATCAGATCGACCAACAGATAGATCCCTCTCTGATCGAATCTGATCAGAGAGGGATCGTATGGCTGCCTTTACTGCAAACAGATTGTGAATCGATTTCAGCAAATCAGATCTGACAAGATTAGCCACCAGCTTTTTTCAGGTGTTGTTCTGACATTTTCTATTACAGGTGTTAATCTGACACTTCTGTGTCCAAATAGATCAGCAGGACAGCCAGGCTAGTGTCGTTGTTTAAAAGGAAATAAATCTAGCAGCCTCCATATGCCTCTCACTTCAGATATACTTACCTTTTTTTTGTGATTTATATACTAGAATTATGAAAAATTACAACTGAACTTTTTTTTTCTTTTTTAATACAAGCATTATAGCGCAGGAGATTTGGACGCAGCCGACGCCACCATAGACCGTAATGGGAATTATAGTGGCGCACAGTGAGTAACTTTGGCGCTGTCAGAAGACGGAGACGAAGTTACTTTTTAAACACTGTAATTCAGCCGCCAGCAAAAGCTGGCTGGCAGCCGAATTACATCATTCCCCACCATCCATGGCGGCCTGGAGGGGGAATAGTAACTAACGCCGCCAGGACTTGTGCAGGAGCAGGGTAAGCCATATATCGGCTTTATCCTGCACCCAAATCCCCTGGTGGCCATTTTTCTCATACACCTAAAGGAACCTATTCTCTTGTGCTAGCTTATGTTTCCCATAGAGCTATAAGCCCAGGAGTTTCTTACAGAGGCCCTGTAGTGACATACCATAGAGCAGAATGCAGGAAGTTATTCAGGATAGCCACTTTTACAGTCATTTTCCTGGTTTTATCAAGGGCTGTGGAGTGGGTTCAAAAATCATCAAACTCCGATTTATCAGTTTATGAGACCATCAACTCCGACTCCAGGTACCCAAATATTGCAGCGATGTTTAGCCTAGGCTGATTAGCTATAGGGAATCCTGTACACATTTGGGACATGTACTCGCCCAACATGTATTCATTGTCATGCAATCTTAAATAATGACTGATTTTTAAAATCATGCAAAGTCATCATTTTGAACATTTCAATGCTATAGATTTGATGCAATCAGAATTAAACCAATGCAATGTATTGACCCTTGGTAATTTACAGATTCCACTCTACCTAAATGCGATTGTGTCATTGAAGTGAGATTGCCATGAGTTGGTGAAGTGTGTGTGGTGAGCGTAATGCCCAAACATTCCATTCATTCCTGCGGAGATCCTCAAATCCCCGACACTGAGATCAATAGAAGATTAAAGTGAAATTCCGCTCTTGCAATCCTCTTAGTTCAGCTCCATTTAATACAAGGATCTGAGCAAACATTGTTTCAGTGTAGTGACCTTGTTCTTGTGTGCATAAACACACAGCCATTCCAAAGGCTTCCTAAAGTGTGTTAGCAGTCTGCAACAGTGCTGCTTCACTTCCTGCAGTAGGCAGACAGTTACAGTATGCATAAAGCCAGAAGGTGCTGGTTAAAGAGAACCTGTACTGAGTAAAATTATTCAAAATAAACACGAGGTAACTTCAAATGGACATTACATAGTTACCTTGCCATCAGTTCCTCTCAGAAGCTCACCATTTTCTTCTTACTGTGATCCCTTCCAGTTCTGACAACATTTTGTCAGAACTGAAATATATCAGTTGCTGTCAAGTTATATATCAGTTGCTGTCAGTTACAGCTGAGAGGAGAACTGATGTGTCCATGTTTCCCTATGGCTCAAGTGGGCGATGTAACAGTTTAACTGTGTGCTGACCAGAAACCTGTTATGGTGTAATGGCCATTTTCAAAATGGAAGACTGATAATTCCATTGATCACAGTGGACAAACAGGACGCAGGAGAGGAAAAATAGATTGAGAAGTAGACTACACAGGAGGTAAGTATGACTTGTGTATGTTTATTTTGACTTTTAATTTCAGTTCAGGTTTTCTTTAAGCTGTGCTCTGAATGCCCATTCCCACATGCATGCGATTTTTCTAATGACCGAGGGGGGTTGTTGAGTGACCGCAACCTTGAGGCCTGGGTATAAGCAGGCAATCACAAGAACGTTTAGAGATGCGCAGCGACGACAACCGGCATGGCGAATTGGATCTTCAAGAACCCCGATGACTCCACGCAAAGTATCGCAATCAATTGACTTACTATTCGCGCCTGTCATGTGACATTGTGTGTACCCACCGGACGGAGGATGGATCGTTGAAGGCTCATCGTCAGGGAAACATCGCTGGATCCATCTTCCTCTGTCGGGTGGTAGGTATTCAGCTCCAAAAAGTGTACTGTTGCGTTACTGGCCCAAAAAAAAATGCTGTTTGAGTTTCTGGGCCGTTTACAGCTGTTTTCAACTGCCAAAAAAGCAATTTCCCACAATGCAATGAGGTTCACAGACAGGAAACTGTCAGGACCATGGTCCTGACATCACACTGTGAGAGGGGTTTCACCACAATATCAGCCACACAGAGCCACCTGATGATCAGTTTGAGAAAAGGAATAGATTTCTCATGGGAAAGGGGGCATCAGATACTGACTGGGATTCAATTCTTGGTTACGGTTTCTCTTTAAAGTGTCATTGAAGCCTAAAGTATGATATAACTAATTGTATGTGTAGTACAGATAATAGAAGTTCTTAGTAGTAGTAGTAGTAGCAAAGATATGAGTCTAATATTTTCATTTTCAGTTATATAGCTTATTTCCTATAACATTGCATCATTATCTAATATTTGCAGTTTACAAATTACACTCTGTATTTTAAATGATGAAACTGTGCAGAGCTAATGATCCTTTGAACTTCCTGGCAAAGAAACCTTAAATAAACAAGAAACCGGGAAAGGTTGAGATAAGTGCTTCAGAAAATAGCACTGCTCTCTGACTTAATTAGTCGGAGAGCTCAGAGAAGCTCTTTTGCATAGATAACTGAAGTTTCTTAACTCTTCCTGTACTGGAAACAATATGAGACTCCTATCTGTGCTACTATTGCTTTATTTCTTAGCTGTACTACATATATAAATCATTATATTTATAAGTTTATTTTCACTTCAAAATCCCTTTAAGACTTAAGGCCCTCCCCCTAGACCATACGTGTCAAACTCCGGTCCGCGGGCCAAATCTGGCCCTCAGAGCCATCAGATTTGGCTTTCACCACATTGCATTAGGTTTGGCCCACTCTAGTCCACCAGGGAAGCTATATTGAAGGTGAAGCCCTAGAATACCAGGGAAGCCAGGTAGGGAGAAAGCACTAAACAATAGGGAACTGTATAGGGAAGGGTGGGGGGACCATTAGACACCAGGGAACTTCATTAGGGAGAGGGGGTGGCCAGTAGACATTGAGGTTGGCCCGCTACTTGGTCCCAGTGTTCAATTTCGGCCCACTTTGAATTTGAGTTTGACACCCCTGGCCTAGAGGAACTAGAAACCCAGGATTGAACTTCATTCCAATTATTAGCAGATACCCCCTTTACCGCAAGAAATCTTTTCCTATTCTGGAATTGATCATTGGGAGGGTCTGTATGGCTGATATTGTGGTGAAACCCCTCCCACAGTGTGATGTCATGACCATGGCCCTGACAGTTTCCTGTCTGTGAACCTTGTTACATTGTGGAAAATAACCGCTTTTTCCAACTGCCAAGCAAGCCTCTGCGGAATGTCCGTTTACTGAGAGTACTATGCAAAGAGATCACTTGGCTCACACTAGATTCTCGGGAGAACCGGTCGTTATCGAGTGCCTTGGCCGCGTACCTATAATATCGCCGGCGGGAGAGCCGATAAACGGCTTACCCTGCTCCTGCACAAGTCGCGGCAGCTGTAATTACTATTCCTCCTCCAGGCTGCTATAGATCGGGGGGGGGGGGGGGGTGTGTAAGACGTAATTTGGCTTCCAGCAATTGCTGGCGGCCGAATTACAGTGTTTTTGTAGTGTTTTGTGCTCTGTATTTTGACGGTGCCCAAATCAGTCACACTGCACTGCGATAGCCGTAATTTCTATTACAGCCTATGAAGGTATCGGCTGCGTCCAAATCTCCTGCACTGTTTTTACAGCGCTCGGCCTAGTTACCTCTACTTGCATGTGCACCGCTTTAGTGAAGCAGGAAGAGGCAGAGTCAATTTAAAGAGGATCTGTATCGAGAATGCCCCTGGTGGGTACTCACCTCGGGAGGGGGAAGCCTTTGAATCCTATCGAGGCTTCCCCTGTCGTCCTCTGGCCCACGGCGGCAGCGATAGTGCTCCGTGAACAGCGGGGATGTAAATATTTACCTTTCCCTGTTCCAGCGCAGTAGCAGCTCTCGGCTCGGAAATAACCGGAAATAGCCGAACCCTGACGTCAGGCAAGCGGACGCCTGTGCAGTAGAGTGGGACCCGACTGAGATCGGCTATTTCAGAGCGGAGAGCCGCAACAGCGCCCCCACTGGAACAGGGAAAGGTAAATATTGCACATTATTGCCTTGCGGCCGCGGAAGGGTTTTTTTTAACCTTTTTTTTTTTTTTTTTTTTTTTTTTTTTTTTTTTTTTTTAAGCATGTAGCTAGCTTAGCGCTAGCTACATGCTTCCGCCCTCCCTGTGGCGTCCCCCAGTATGCGCCGATCGCCGCCGGTGCGTATGCCCATCTGGAAATCCCGTTCTGAATGGGATTTCCATGAGGGCTTCCCCCATGGCGACGCGCGCGGGGACGTCAGAGGGAGTCCCGATCCGCCCCTCAGCGCTGCCTGGCACTGATTGGCCAGGCAGCGCACGGGTCTCGAGGGGGGCACCCTCTGATGCGGCGGGTAGTGGCGAATCGGCGCGGGGCGGCGGCGATCGTAAGTAACACGCAGCTAGCAAAGTGCAAGCTGCGTGTATAAAAAAAAAAAATTATGCAGATCGGCCCAGTGGGGCCTGAGAAATCCTCCTGAGCGGCTTACCCCGGGGTTACCGCTAAGGAGGTTAATTTATAGGATTTGGGCACAAAATGCAGATGAGAACTTAAAGGACCTCTGTTGTGAAAATCTTAAAATGTTTAAATATATGTAAACCTATACAATTAAGAAGTATGTTTCTTCCAGAGTAAAATGAGTTATAAATTACTTTTCTCCTATGTTGCTGTCACTTACAGTAGGTAGTAAAAATCTGACAGAACCGACAGGTTTTGGACTTTCCCATCTCTTTATGGGTGGGGGGGGGGGGGCTTTTCCACAGGGATTTCTTTATTTTCAAAATGCACTTAGCGAATGGCAGTTGCTCCATCCAACTGCCAAAAAAAGTGTACGGTGAGCAGGGAGGCTGGTCAGCATCTTAGTATAAATCTTTTTCAGGGAGTGTCTTTGTAAAGATTAAAGGCCATGCTAAGAATCCCCTATGGGGAGATGGACTAGCCCAAAATCGGTTGGTAATGTCAGATTTCTACTACTTACTGCCAGTGCCAGCAACATAGGAAAGAAGTAATTTATGGCTCATTTTACTCAGGAAGAAACATACTCTTTATTTGTATGTGTCTTAAAGAGAATCTGTACTCTAATACTATTACACTAAAAAGCATACCATTCTATTCCTTATTTTCTCCTGTGCCCCTCTGTGCTGTTTCTGCCACTCCCTGCTGCAATCCTGGCTTGTAATTAACAGTTTTAGGCAGTGTTTACAAACAAACTAACCAGCTTGTAATAGGCTCACATAAACAGAGTGTGTGAGTCATACAGAGTGTGCAGGGGGCCTGCAAAGGGTGTGTATCGCTTCTAACCAATCACAAGCAGCCCTGCACATTCCACACACTCAAGCTTTAGCCCGACAGACACGACAGAGGAAAGTAGATACGATTTATTACAGAGACAGTGCAATTAGGAAAAGCTGCAGTAAGCCAGAGCACATTAGAACAGGCATAGGAACTTATAGGATAGAAGAAATGAGACTGAAACATTCGTTACAGGGTCTCTTTTTAAACTTTAAGACTTCTGCAACCGTTCCTGTTTAAAGAGAACAGAAACTGTAAAAAAAAAAAAGTTTAAACTGCTACGCTGCTGCTTTGTTAGATTTTTGCATTCAGTGCTGAGAGAGAACCTCATGCTGTGTGATGTCTGTGGTCTGACACAGGAAGTGAAGTCTGTCAGAGACGTACAGTATTTTGTTTTTGTGGCATGGCGTCACATGATCAAAGTTGTCCAGCAATGAGTTCTCATGTCCGCTTACTCTAAAGAAACCGCTTTCAGCTGTTGTGAAGAGATGTGTAACAGAAACAGTTACACGCTGGTTCTCCTGCCTTCACATACAGAGAGCACACACAGAATGCTGGAGGGGTGTAGTATTAGTGTTGTCCAGATCATGAACGATTCGGATCTTTGATCCGAATCTCTTTTGTGAGTCGAATCATCCGAATCATCAAAATGAACGATTTGGATCACAAAGAGGGTGGAGCCAGGAGCAGCACGCCCCCTCTCAGCGGGCAGTGGGATCCAGGAAGCAGAATAGAGATGGATTGCTCAGTTGGAGGGAAGCCAGCCTTGCAGAGACAGGTAGTTGGGAGAGAGGACATGGGTGCCACTGCTAGATATGTGTAGAGCACACATACTGGCTATAATGTGCTGCTCATTATAGGCTGTCTGTTCCCTAGTTGTGCACAGTGAACAAATGGGAAACTTTTGGCTCAGAAGCACAGCTCAGTAACTTTGCAGACAGCGTGCTGGGCTAGAATGACAGGACACAGGCTCTGTGATTGCAGTGCAATGTGATCTTCCTGCACTGCTCTAGACAGCTGCACTTATCTTTGGGGAATGCTTTCTTTCACTGTGAGACGTTTGCATTCAGAGTATACAGATGAACATATAGGTGAAATATATTTAAAGCATATGGTTGCAACATGTGGGTTATGTGTGCAAAAATACATTTCTGCTCTCTGCTCACCCCTCTTCGTCCACCTCCTCCTTTCTCTGTCCCCTCCCTGCCCTTCTCTGTCCACCATCCAGTATAGCTACTGTTCTGTCCTCTGCTTCCCACTGCCACTTTCATTTTACCTCTGACCAGCATTCCCCAGCAAGATCCTTATACACACTCACAAGGCCAGGGCAAGAGTGGCAATAGGACTGGTGGGTGGACCACGAATCCAATGCTAGGTACACACGATACAATTTTCTGTTCGATTTACCTGCCAGATCGATTTTTTTCCAACATGTTCTATCTAAATTTCGATCGATTTCCATTCACTTCTATGGAAATTGATCAGAAAATCGATTGGAATTAAGATCGGACATGTTGGAAAAATCGATCTGGCAGGTAAATCTAACAGAAAATTGTATCGTGTATACCTAGCAGAACACTGTCCATATTCACTCACTGCATGTGTGGTTTGAACTGACGGGGCAACAAAGGGGGTAAAGGCCCTTTGGTATTAAAGGAATTATCAGGCAAAAAAAAAAAAAAGAGTTCCACTTACCTGGGTCTTCTACCAGCCCCATGCAGCCATCCTGTGCCCTCGTAGTCACTAACTGCTGCTCCGGTCCCCCTCTGTCAGCTAGTTTAGTTTTTGCCGACCTCGGGGTCAGCAGGCCGCATTGCGTACATTTTTACACATTCCCGCTGGTGCAGGAACATTAACACATACGTTTTTATGCGTTACTGGTTTAGCGCGTATATTTTTACGCATTGAACCAGTAACGCGTAAAAACGTATGTGTTAATGTTCCTGCACCAGCGGGAATGCCGAAAAATTATGCAATGCGGCCTGCCGACCCCGAGGTCGGCAAAAACAAAACTAGCTGCCAGCGGGGGACCAGAGCAGCAGTAAGTGACTACGAGGGCACAGGATGGCTGCATGGGGCTGGTAGAAGACCCAGGTAAGTGGAACTCATTTTTTTTGTGTTGCCTGATAATTACTTTGTCAGATATTTTTACCATTTTCTCAAGTAAAAGTGGGAAACTTCATTTATAGTAGAATCTGATTATATCCGATCATTTACAATAGTTTTTTGTGAAGTTTTTTCCAAAATATTTCATTTGTGAAGCTGCCATTATCCCAGTTTGTAAAGTATGCTGGCTTGCCTATTTAGAAACAATGCTAAGGGTCATCCACACTAGAAGTGCTTTAAAATCGTTCACTTTCATTAAAATCGTGGAAAAAAAAGTGAATGGGAGCGATTTTAAAATACGCTGATCAATCGTAATACGCTCAGAAAAGTGCTTCTAGTGTGAATAGGCCCTGAAGGACATCTAAAGGGAGCAGGATATGGAGGCTGACATTTTTTTTTTTTTTTTTTTTTTGGGTTAAACAATACAACTTGCTTTAATGTCCTGGTCAAGCCTCTGCTTCTAAGACCTGGTTCACACTGGCACAGATGGAATATTGATTCGTGTAAACGACAGTTTTCCATCCCTGACACTTCATTCCATTAGCGCGTGGTCAATGCAACACATCCGTTGATACAGAAAAATCGCTGCAGACTCAAACTTGTGGTCCGTGTGGCGGAACGGACCGTACGGACCATTGTGAACGGACTCCTTGGTTAACATTGGATCCGTTCTTGTGCGTTACGATCCGATAAACTGTTCGTTTTTTAGGCCAACGTGAACTGGGCCTTATACTTCTAACCATAGACCCTGAGAATGGACATGCACAGCAGATGTTTCTGACTGAACTCCAGCTTAATCTAGTCAAACTTCAGTTGCAAGCTGCATGCTTGTTTCGGGTGTGTGATCCAGATACTACTGCAGCCAAAGAGAATAGCAGGACTGCCAGGCAACTGGTATGGTTCAAAAGTGTGGCCCGTGTGTGTAACCCCACGCATGTCTGTGTTTAACAAGGGAATACTTGGGGCCCATGCTCAGATGTGGCTCAGTACAATGTCCACCACCCCACTGTCCGTAGCAAGCATCTGGCTTCCTAGCAGCGGCTTAGCTGGCCTAGGATGTCCTGCATCTTCTGCTGGGAAAGTCAATGAGCTGCCAGTGATGGGTCTAAAATATGTGTAATAAGAGAAAAAAATGTCTTGTAATATTTTTGTATTGCTGAACACCGTATATTAACCCTATCCAATCCCGTGTCAGACATTGTCGTTTTCCCCTTCAGCTCCAATGTTAGACATAGACCAAAAGGAAAAATATGGCTGCCACTAGAGGCACCTCTGCAGATCTAGTCCTGTATGGTGTCAGTCCCTGAAGATCAACTTAGATCACTGCCGGCCCCATACTCTGCCTTTGGGAGATGCTAAGTCTTACTGCCAAAATAGTAAGATACCAGCCAGCCTCCCTACTCACTTGCATGCTCTTTTGGCAGTTAGACTAAGCAACTGCTATTCAAAGAATGTTTTTGAAAAACAAAGAAACTGCTGAGAATCCCCTGTAGGAGATGGACTAGTCCAAAACATATCAAATCTGTCAGATTTTAAATGCTTGGGGGTTTTTTTGTTGTTGTTTTTTTTTTTTTTTTGCTGTAGTGGTCCTTTAACAGGTTTGTAAAACCACGGTGTATCATTTATAGACTGTTTTTTTTTTCCCCTTAGAATACAGCCGGCCTAGATGACTTTGAGAGGATAAAGACCCTGGGGACGGGTTCGTTTGGGAGAGTGATGCTGGTGAAACATAAAGGAGCCGATCAGTATTATGCCATGAAGATCCTGGATAAACAGAAGGTGCGTCTCTCTCGCCTATTCCTGTACCACGAAATCCGGTTACAGACTTTTTTTCCCAGATCCGGTCCAGGATTTACCATTCACTTTCTGTTTCTACACAAATTTTTTCCACAGCAACACAGCAGCCTTTATGTAGTTCCAAGTGATTGAGCATGTTTAGAGGAAGATGCCAAGCAATGTGAACTGGCTTTAAAGAACTCACGAGGTGACAAAAAAATGTAGTTTTACTTACCTAGTGGTGCTTCAAGCCCCTAGAAGTCATTTGGGTCCCTCGCCACAGCGTCAGGCCTCTCCTGTCTCCGCTGGCAGCCTCCTAAGATTGCCGACCCCTGGATGGCACGGCGTGTTCTGCGCGGGAGCATGAACAAGCCCACGTCATTAGGAGCTGACTATGTCTGCGCAGTGCGCCCCTGGTGTCGTGGGCAAGTGCAGAAGACACTGACCCATCCGGGGTCGGTGATCTTCAGAGGCTACCAGCGGAGACTGGAGATGCAGCGAGGGACTCAAATGACTTCCAGGGGCTGGAAGAAGCCCCAGGTAAGTCAAACAGCAATTTATTTATTTTTGTCACCTTGTGAGTCCTTTTGAATATTGTTAATATATTTTTTCCTAACTAAACTACTCTAGCATCGTCTGCTGATTTACTTACTCGTAAATGTGTCTGGTGAATGTGGGTTTCGATGAATGCTTTGGAATTTGCACTTTTTTTTTTCTATTTAACCACTTCACCCCAAAGGCGTTTTCACCCTACCAGACAAGAGCGATTTTCACCTTTCACTGCTCATCCCTTTCATTTGCCAATAGCTTATTCACCACTTATCACAATTAAATGATCTATAGCTTGTTTTTTTCACCACAAATTGGGCTGTTTGGGGTTGATATTTGTTTTCAGTAATTACTTTATTTTCTATGCATTTTAAAGGGAAAAGCAAGGAAAAATGAAAAAATACACTAGTTCTCCAATTTCATCTCCTATAGTTTTAATATAAACACTGCTAATGTACATAAAACCCACACATTTTATTTGCCTCTTTGGCCTGGTTATCAAAAGATTTTATTTATGTCCCTAGTACAAAGGATGGTGACAATATAGTATTTGGAAATAAAGGTGTATTTTTTTTTTCTTTGGCGGGTTTTTTTTTCACTATTTTCACACGCACGTGTACAGGAAATGCATGCGCGGGAGCGCGCATGTGCATGCGCGGGAGCGTGCACGCTCGGGGGCACATCGGCAGCAGCACTGGCTGACTTATAAAAACATCCTGGAGCCATTAAGAGGCTCTAGCCCAGGCATGGGCAAACTATGCCCTCCAGCTGTTACGGAACTAAAAGTCTCACAATGCATTGCAGGAGTCTGACAGCCACAGTCATGACTCATAAAGGCAAATGCATTGTGGGACTTGTAGTTCCGTAACAGCTGGAGGGCCGAGTTTGCCCATGCCTGCTCTAGCAGGACGTTTTTAGAAGTCAGCTTGTCATTAAGTCGTTAATGTTGCATGATGAGATCATGGTAAAAACCATATAGTACAGTAATTTCTGTGAATTCTCTTGATACTGGCCCTGCTTCCTTACCCCTTTGGGGGTGAATTGTTTTTAATTTAATTTGTTTTGCAATTGTCAAAGATTTTGGTGTGTGTGTGTGTGTGTTTTGCTCTTGCACAAATTGTTTTATAGGCAGTTCTAAGACCAAGACAAGCTACATATTTGTGCACCTAACGCTCTCTGCTCAGAATATAACCACAATAAATAGCTGTGGGTGGGCTGTACTGGTAAGGACTTTGATGTGGGGTTTAAATCCCGGCTCAAGCCAGTAGATAAAACAATGGAGGAGTCTTTGGGCAAGGTTCCCTAATGATCCTGGTTGTGCCCTAAGTGGCTGCAGTCATGAAGCACTTTGAGTCTGCCAGGAAAAAAAAACACAATAAAAAACGTTCTATGTTGTCTATTTGTCCTCTGAAAATGTTAAAGTGGACCTGAACTCTTGCACAGGACAGAAGGAAAACAGAGAGAAATGCATCCTGTATGTATTTAGAGAGTTTAGCCTGTCTAATCCCCACTCATCAGTACCTAATTACAAGTTGTAATTGGATCACTCAGCTGTGTCAGCTGACTACCATATGACAGAGCAGCTAATTTCTAAACACAGAATATTAACCCTATGTCAGTTTCCATGAAAGTAACAAAGAAATGTTTTTCTTTATACTATTGCTTATCCTTTAGCGCAACGAGGGAGTTCTGAGTTAAAGTCTTCTTTAAAGAGACACTGAAGCGAAAAATAAATTGATATGATTTGTATGTGTAGTACAGCTAAGAAATAAACATTAGGAGCAGAGACTGAAGTCTTATAATATTTTCAGTACAGGAAGAGTTAAGAAGTTCCAGTTGTTATCTATGCAAAAGAGCCATTGAGCTCCAAGACTTTCGAAGCGGCAGAGAGCTCTGTCTTCTGAAGCTTATTGTCTCAAGTCTGTAAATGTATTTTCTTTTTCTCTGCAGAGAAGAGTTCAAAAGTTCACTAGCCTGCTCTGTAAAATCATTTAGAATGCTGAGCAGTGTGTAAACTGCAAATATTAGAGAATGGTGCAATGTTATAGAAAAAAACTAAATAACTGAAAATAAAAATATGAGTTAAGAAACTCCAGTTATCTATGCAAAAAAGCCATTGAGCTCAACGACTAAGTCGCAGAGAGCTCTGTCTTCTGAAGCTTGTTATCTCAACTGTCAGTCATTGTATTTTTTTTTTCTCCTCTGCAGGAGGACAGTTCAAATGTTCACTAGCCTGCTCTGTAAAATCATGTAGACTGAGTAGTGTGTAAACTGCAATTATTAAAGAATGATGAAATGTAATAAATAAATATATAACTGAAAATAAAATGTGAATATTTTCTTTGCTACTAATGTTCTAGTAATTTTCCGTACTACACAACCAATTCATTATATCATAATTTTTTTTTCGCTTCAGTGTCTCTTTAACCACCCTGGCGTTCTATTAAGATCGCCAGGGCGGCTGCGGGAGGGTTTTTTTTTAATAAAAAAAAAACTATTTCATGCAGCCAACTGAAAGTTGGCTGCATGAAAGCCCACTAGAGGGCACTCCGGAGGCGTTCTTCCGATCGCCTCCGGCAGCCAGAAGTAACACGGAAGGCCGCAATGAGCGGCCTTCCGTGTTTTGCTTACTTCGTCGCCATGGCGACGAGCGGAGTGACGTCATGGACTTCAGCCGACGTCCTGACGTCAGCCGCCTCCGATCCAGCCCTTAGCGCTGGCCGGAACTATTTGTTCCGGCTGCGCAGGGCTCAGGCGGCTGGGGGGGACCCTCTTTCGCCGCTGCTCGCGGCGGATCGCCGCAGTGCGGCGGCGATCGGGCAGCACACGCGGCTGGCAAAGTGCCGGCTGCGTGTGCTGCTTTTTATTTGAACAAAATCGGCCCAGCAGGGCCTGAGCGGCAGCCATCGGCGGTGATGGACGAGCTGAGCTCGTCCATACCGCTAAGATGGTTAAGGCAAACTGCATGCAAATCCAAATCAGCAGGAAACGCATGTAATTGGATGCAATCTCTGTGGTTAGACTGGTTACAAAATTGTATGCAATCTGGAAGAATTTGCATCTTGTTGTTTGTGGCCGATCCCCTACGGTTTTCTCTTGGCTAACGCTTTCCTGTTACTTTCAGGTGGTAAAACTGAAGCAGATAGAGCATACGCTGAACGAGAAGAGGATATTACAAGCAGTCAACTTCCCTTTCCTGGTCAGGTTGGAGTATTCCTTTAAGGTAAGGCTTTCCACTGCCGCCATTGTGCTAAATTCACAAAGATGGGAGGTGAGGTGCTTGATATTAGCACAGCTTTTCTTCCACCCATTCTCAGATTTAATTCCCATTTAGGTTATTTCAATTAACATAACTAAAGCGTATGAAAATTTGTGCCATCAAGTGCATGCCCGATCAACGAGGCGACCAATTTCGGGGCAAAATGGTTCGGACTGCTGCAAGATGTCGGGTGATGGCGATCGTTTGGCTGCGCGGAGGTAACAGCGAGCGATATTGGGACAATTGACAAACGTGACAAAAAAACCCAAAGCTGTCCTCCCGTAATATTCAGTGTGTTCCCATCCCCGGTGCCCAGTGCACTATACATTACCTGTCCACGTCTGCCGCTGACTCCGCGAGCCGTTCTCTGTCCATACACGTGCTCTACGTGGTTTCCAGCAGACACGTGGGCGTGTGATGTCATACACCCGCCCACATTACTCCGGCAACCATGTAGGGCTCATGTTTTGATGGAAGACAGCGCCTAGAGGCAGCAGCAGACAGTAATGAATATCATCATCGGGGGCACATTGAATGTTGTGGGGTACAGCGTCTGGTTGGATGCGGCATCACAAGGCCGATTCCAGATTGATTCTAGCATGAAATTGATCAGGGATTGGCCTGTGGTGTATGGGCAGCCAACAGATCTCTCTCCGATCTGTCTCTTGCCCATACGTCACCTTTACAAACTCAAACTGAGATTGCCTCTCCGTTCCCCTGAATGGTTTGTCCTGATTCCTGCTTTAATTTTCCAGGGCTGATTTACAGTGGTGTGAAAAACTATTTGCCCCCTTCCTGATTTCTTATCCCTTTGCATGTTTGTCACACTTAAATGTTTCTGCTCATCAAAAACCATTAACTATTAGTCAAAGATAACATAATTGAACACAAAATGCAGTTTTAAATGATGGTTTTTATTATTTAGTGAGAAAAATAACTCAAAACCTACATGGCCCTGTGTGAAAAAGAAATTGCCCCCTGAACCTAATAACTGGGTGGGCCACTCTTAGCAGCTATAACGGCAATCAAGCATTTGCGATAACTTGCAACGAGTCTTTTACAGCGCTCTGGGGGGATTTTGGCCCACTCATCTTTGCAGAATTGTTGTAATTCAGCTTTATTTGAGGGTTTTCTAGCATGAACCGCCTTTTTAAGGTCATGCCACATCATCTCAATAGGATTCAGGTCAGGACTTTGACTAGGCCACTCCAAAGTCTTCATTTTGTTTTTCTTCAGCCATTCAGAGGTGGATTTGCTGGTGTGTTTTGGGTCACTGTCCTGCTGCAGCACCCAAGATCGCTTCAGCTTGAGTTGACGAACAGATGGCCGGACATTCTCCTTCAGGATTTTTTGGTAGACCGTAGAATTCATGGTTCCATCTATCACAGCAAGCCTTCCAGGT
The DNA here is from genome assembly GCF_040937935.1 of Hyperolius riggenbachi. Taxonomy (NCBI): domain Eukaryota; kingdom Metazoa; phylum Chordata; class Amphibia; order Anura; family Hyperoliidae; genus Hyperolius; species Hyperolius riggenbachi. Next base: position 35,953,572 of record NC_090651.1, on the reverse strand, counting down.
CCTGAAGCAGCAAAACAACTCCAGACCGTCACTCTACCACCACCATATTTTACTGTTGGCATGCTGTTCTTTTGCTGAAATGCTATGTTACTTCTACGCCAGATGTAACGGGACACGCACCTTCCAAAAAGTTCAACTTTTGTCTCGTCGGTCCACAAGGTATTTTCCCAAAAGTCTTGCCAATCATTGAGATGTTTTTTAGCAAAATTGAGACAAGCCTTAATGTTCTTTTTGCTTAAAAGGGGTTTGCGCCTTGGATATCTGCCATGCAGACCGTTTTTGCCCAGTCTCTTTCTTATGGTGGAGTCATGAACAATGACCTTAATTGAGGCAATTGAGGCCTGCAGTTCTTTAGATGTTGTCCTGGGGTCTTTTGTGGCCTCTCGGATGAGTTTTCTCTGCGCTCTTTGGTGTAATTTTGGTCGGCCAGCCACTTCTGGGAAGGTTCATCACTGTTCCATGTTTTTGCCATTTGTGGGTAATGGCTCTCACTGTGGTTCGCTGGAGTCCCAAAGCTTTAGAAATGGCTTTATAACCTTTACCCGACTGATAGATCTCAATTACAGTACTTTGTTCTCATTTGTTCCTGAATTTCTTTGGATCTTGGCATGATGTCTAGCTTTTGAGGTGCTTTTGGTCTACTTCTCTGTGTCAGATAGCTCCTATTTAAGTGATTTATTGATTGAAATAGGTGTGGCAGTAATCAGGTCTGGGGGTGACTACAGAAATTGAACTCAGGTGTGATAAACCACAGTTAAGTTATTTTTTAACAAGGGGGGCAATCACTTTTTCACACAGGGACATGTAGATTTGAAGTTTTTTTTCTCACTAAATAATAAAAACCATCATTTAAAACTGCATTTTGTGTTCAATTATGTTATCTTTGACTAATAGTTAATGGTTTTTGATGAGCAGAAACATTTAAGTGTGACAAACACGCAAAAGAATAAGAAATCAGGAAGGGGGCAAATAGTTTTTCACACCACTGTACAAATGAACCCAGAAATAAGATTGCTTATAAAGGAAGCTTGAATGGATATAAAACAATTAAAAGCAGTTTAAAAGGGGGAATAAATGGTGGACAGTAATGGTGGACACGGTTTTTGAACTAAAACAGTGTTCATTCTCGGTGGACATGTACGGATTGGCTCAGGGGACTTGTGCCCCCTGCTGCCAGTAACATCGCGATCGCAGGCATCCGCCCGCACAGCCCCCCAAGCTGCAGGGAAGTGACTATCGCGTCCCTGTGGCTGTAGCAGCTGCTCCTGCAGACAAGAGGCTCGCGCCCGCACAGCATAAATGGTTAAAGAAACCTGTATTGAAAAAAAATGTTTTACCAGTGGTTAAAATGGTTACAAGTGCTGGTACTATTGCTGTCATGCGGATCCTCTGACTTCCATACTTTATCTTGGTCTCGATTCAGAGGCAATATATCTACGCCCAACAGGACTTCTTCTAAAGTCCCAGGGGGCGTAGATAAGTTGTTTTATGACTTCTATGGGCTGCGTGCACTCGTTTCTGGCAGTTAGATTGCAGAATGGTGAATGGGAACATGTGTTCTCAAAGCCAATAAAAGCACCTACATTCCCAAATTATGAATGAACTCTGCTGTAATGAACAGCAGAGTTCATTCGTTGAGAGTGTAAGAAGAAAAGCCTCTTCCACTTTCGTTTTAGCTTAGAAAGCTGTGATTCAGCTTCCGAAGCAGGACATTGTCATCTAGTGACCAAAAAATGAGTGCAACATAAAAATATTCATACACCTAAAAATGAAAAGCATATTAATACAATTTTATACCACCCTAGCCTCAATAGTTATCATGATAGCAAAAGTGGCAAATTTAAAAAATACATAAATTGTTTCATTAGGGACTTGGCTTTTTATACATGTCTGCTATGAGGGTATATTATTATTATTTTTGTAAATTAGAGCTTTTAATAAGTTATAGAGTACAATGAGAAAAAACAAAAACTCCTTTACTTCTAAAAAAAATATTGTCGGCATACATTGTGATAGAGACATAATTTAAATGTTGTAATAACCGGCATGAATGGGCAAATGAAATGTGTGTGTGTTTTAATATCCATAGCATTTATTTTAAAACTATAATGGCTGAATTCTGAAAAATAATAAAAACATTTTTCTGCCTTCTTTCTGCCTTTAAAAACCATATCAAATAAAATTATCCTTAGTAAAAATTACCACCTAAAGAAAGCCTAATTGGTGGTGAAAAAAACAAAATATAGATCATTTCTGTGTGATGAGTGGTGATAAAGTTATTGGCGAATGAATGGGAGGAGCGCTGAAATGTGAAAACTGCTCTGGTCCATAAGGGGAATACCACCTGTAGTTGTCAAGTGGTTATATAATTGACTAGACTGCAAATTCACTCTGGATATTATTCTGGTCACTTCATTGTCACAATGCTGGTTCCAGGCCTGCGACTCATCCAGCTGATATTTTGCACCACTTCTCAGAGACCCAACTTTACTTTATTCCTTTTTTTTCTGCAGGACAATTCAAATTTATACATGATAATGGAATATGTGCCTGGGGGTGAAATGTTCTCACATTTAAGAAGAATTGGCAGATTCAGGTGAGTACTCGGTGTCTTACACTTTAATATGCACAATTAGTGCCCATTGGGCCCGTATATGTCCACAACTAAGCCTTCATCTGAATATATGTAAGTAATGACGTTATTAGTTACACCTATCAGATTGTGTAAACCAGGGTTCCCCAAACGTTTTCGGTCAAGGGCCGGGTCAACATCCTTCAGACTGGGGGGCCCCAAACATACATAAAATGATGTTGAAAAACATTTAATCAGGGTATTGATTCCCCCCAATCATGGCCGGGGGAGAACTTCCAGCAGCAGCCATTCAGTCATGCAGCTCCTGAAGAACGTCTTTGTGCATCGGACAGTGAAGCATACCCAGGTGACAACCTGCCGTCCAGTTGGACAGCAGTGTCACCTGATGCAGGATTTCAAGCCTGTGGGCCTTAAAGAGAGTCTGAAGCGAGAATAAATCTCGCTTCAGACCTCATATATAGCAGGGGCACGTGTGCCCCTGCTAAACCGCCGCTATCCCGCGGCTTAACGAGGGTCCCTGTCCCCCCAAATCCCCTCCGTAATGCGGGGGAGCGCTTCCTGGTTGGGGCAGGGCTAACCGCCGCAGCCCTGCCCCACGCGCGTCTGTCAGCGCGTATCTCCGCCTCTCCCCCGCCCCTCTGTCTTCCTTCACTGACAGGGGCGGGGGAGAGGCGGCGATGCGCGGCTGATAGACGCGAATGGAGGCAGGGCTGCAGCCGTTAGCCCTGCCTCCAGGAGCGACCAAGTGTCGCAGTGGGGGGTTTGGGGGTGAAGGGACCCCCGTTTAGCGGCGCATATGCGGCGGTTTGGCACACGTGCCCCTGCTAACTATGAGCTCTAAAGCGAGATTTATTCTCGCTTCAGTCTCTTTAAAGGGAACCTAAACTGAGAAGGATGTGGATTTTTCCTTTTAAAATAATACCAGTTCCCTGACTCTCCTGCTGATCCTGTGTCTCTGTGCCCCTCAACAAGCATGCAGATCAGGTGCTCTGACTGGAGTCAGACTGGATTAGCTGCATGCTTGTTACAGGTGTGTGACTCAGCCACTACTGCAGACACAGAGAACAGGACTGCCTGGCAACTGGTATTGTTTAAAAGGTAAAATCCATATCCCTCTCAGTTTAGGTTCCCTTTAAGTGGTTAAAGCAAACCTGAACTGGAAAATAAGTCAAAATAAACCTATACAGGCCATACTTCCTTCCATATAGTTTACTCGTTAGTCTTTCTCCTCTCCCACATCCTGTTTGCCCACTTCGATCAATTAAATTATCCATCCTCCATTTTTAAAATGGCGATGACCCTTTAAAGAGAACCAGAGACGAAGCACCCTCATGTATTTTATTACATTTATCAGTGGGAAAATGACAGTAAACACCTACCCTGCTTTTAGTTTTATTCTTCTCTAGCTAATGTCTGTTATCAGGTGTCATAAGAATCCCAGACTGAGCATTCAGTCTAGGTCTGACCTGGAATCATTACAGCTGAGTCAGTCTTCTGTGGAGTCTTTTCAAGCCCAGGCCTGCCCCGTCCTGGCCCAGCTTTTCTGCTTTGCATACTTAGATCTCTGATGACATCGGAGGGGCTGCTGCTGCCGAGAAAGAAGCTCTGAAACAGACAAGTGTATCTGTGTGCACTGTGCAGCCTGTCCTTATCTACTGTATGCAGTTTAATTTATATGAGAGACACTTCCTACAGGCAGCCACACAGCATGCCAGAATAATAAAGTTGAAAGCACACAGATGAAAGGCTGCAGCAGCCCTGCTTGTCTATAGTCTCATAGAGGCTAGACAGCACATCCAGAACAGATTATAACCTGGAAGCAGAAGGGATATGAGCCTTCGGCAATATTGGATTTTTCCTGGAGCAATAATGGATAAAAAAACACTCAAAAAGGCACACCAGAGTCAGTGTTTGCTCATTGTAAAATCTTTCCTCTCCCTCATTTAAATTCTGACATGTATCACATGGTGACATTTTTACTGCTGTCAGGTGATGTCAGTGGAAGTAGCTGCTGCTTGCTTTTTTGGCAGTTGGAAACAGCTGTAAACCGCTATTTCCCACAATGCAACGAGGTTCACAGACAGGAACCTGCCAGGACCATGGTCCTCACTAATTTCCTGTGGGAGGGGTTTCACCCCAATATCAGCCATACAGAGCACCTGATGATCCGTTTGTGATAAGGAATAGATTTCTCATATAAAAGGGGGCATCAGTAACTGATTGGGATGAAGTTAAATATGAAGTTTAATATTGGAGTCGACTTATACATGAGGTCGACTTGTATTTGAGTATATATGGTACATTCTAATGATATGAAGGGGGAGGGTGTTTGTGAATCCTGCGTTTATTTTGTCGGACGCCTCTTGTCTTTGCAGTGAGCCCCACGCACGGTTCTATGCAGCTCAGATAGTTTTAACATTCGAATACCTCCATTCGTTAGACCTCATCTACAGAGATCTCAAACCAGAAAATCTTTTAATCGACCAACAAGGATATATTCAGGTGAGTCGGCATTGCACAGTGCATCTCACATTGCATGCAGATTTCATACAAATCGTATGGGGATTAGAATTGGCCCAATCAAATCCCTACAATCAGAATGTACGCTGGAGTTGTTTGCATTTCACTGACTCTCTCTGTCCTCCAGCAGGGGGCAGTAACTGCTATAGGCATGCTCAGCAATAGGCTTATGATCAAATGATCAATGGCTGCTAAGTAGTAGTTCAATGACTAGCTAAGATAAACCCGACAGCCTGTCATGACAGGCTCTGTGTTTATGATGGGGGGGGGGGGTGCTGTCAGGACAGGTGAGTGAAATTACCCCCCCCCCCCAAAAAAAAAAATCCGTAATTGACAGGCATGTATTTACTTTTAAGCAATACAAGTTGCCTGGCTTTCCTGCTGATACTCTGAGTCTAATACTTTTAGCTATGGCCCCTGAACAAGTATGCAGCAGATCAGGTGTTTCTGACATTGTCAGATCTAACAAGAATAGCTGCATGCTTGTTTCTGGGGTGCTGCAGACACTACTGCAGCCAAATAGATCAGCAGGGCTTCCAGGCAACTGGTATTGTTTAAAAGAAAATAAATATGCCAGCCGCCATATCCCTCTCACTTCAGTTGTCCTTTAAAGGGACTCTGACGTGATGGGAATACAGTGGCTGCCAAATGAATGCCAAGTTTTAAAGTGGACCTGAACTCTTGCACAGGACAGAAGGAAAACAGAGAGAATTGCACCCTGTGTGTATTTAGAGAGTTTAGTCTGTCAAATTCCCACTCATCTGTGAGTAATCACAGGTGTAATCTGATCTCTCAGCTGTGCCAACTGGCTGCCTGGGCAGGGCAGCTAGTTTGTGAACACAAGATATTAGCCCTATGTCTTCTTCCATGAAAGCAGGAAGTAGACACACTGCAGATTTATTGCAGGATATAGATCAGCTGGAACAAATGTTTTTTTTAAAGGTCATTATGCTGCTACTTATCTTTTAGAGCAGAGAGGAAGTTCTGAGTTCAGGTCCGCTGTAAAAATAAAATGCCAGTAGCCTGGTGGTTGTGCTGATCTCCTGGCTTCAGTTTGAGTCACACACCTGCAAGGAGCCAGCTGAGTCAGAGTGAGTCACCTTAGCGGCACACTTTTCTAGGTCAGTGATTCAGATTACATTGAAGTCTGTTGTTTATCGAAAGGTTAGCCTATTCCTCTCACTTGCATTTTCCTTGAAAGAGTATCTGTAGTGACAGAGAGCGGTCTGTACAGCTTCAGTATGGCCAAGCCAAAATGTAATGGGCTGTTGGGAAACATAACTGGTTTTTCATTGGACCCTCTCTGAAAACTGCTCTTCACTGAATGATCAGGTCAGCAAAAAACATGACATCCTTGTGTTATATGCTTGTGTCTGATTCTGTGCACAGCCTCTTTTTTTAAATGTTGCTCTTTTTCCATTGATTAAAAAAAATTAGCAGCAATCCAATAGCTCCAAAAGAAAGCTCTATTTGTGAGAAGAAAAGAGGGTAGCATTAATTTGGGTGCTAAGTTGTATGACCGAGCCATAAACTGTGAAGTGCTGAATTGTAAAATAAAATGGCCTGGTCACTAGGGGGGTATAAACCTCTGGTCCTCGAGGGGTTAAAGGACAACTGAAGTGAGAAGAGTATGGAGGCTGCCATATTTCTTTCCTTTAAAACATTACAAGTTGCCTGGCAGCCCTGCTGGTCTATTTTTGGCTGCAGTCGTGTCTGAATCACACCGGAAACAAACAAGGATGTAGAGAACTTGGGATCAGTCAATATGTGTGTTTATCATTTGATCTCCATTGCAGAAAATGATCCGATTTTTAGTGTAGTGTGAACCCAGCCTAACTCATCAGGCTGGTGGAGGGAATTGTACCACACAGTGGAAATCAGAAGAAAAAGAGGGGTGTTGTTTGCTAGACATTCCTATTGCAGTTATGCACATTTCTTAATAAGAGGGTCAAAAGGTAAAAGGTCACATGACCAGTATTTTGGGATTTAAAAAAAAACAAACACTTGTTTGTGCTTGTCATAATCACTTCTATAGATGCATTAAATAGTAGTCATTATTAGCACACTGTTCCCCATCCCCTTCTTGCAGCTCTGACACACTGGCTTTCCTTGTCAGGTTTTGGTGCACCATATCAATTGTTATGTATAGAGTGTTTGGGGGGGGGGGGGGGGGATCATGTAAAACCCGCACTGGGGCCTATAGCTCCTTAGCTACGCCACGGATTTAATGGTTGGTCAGTTAGATGCTTATTGTTCTGACTTGCATGCATAATTGTATGCTGCTTGGAATAAGTACAGTTAGAGAATCTGTACTCTAAAATTCTTACAATAAAAAGCATACCATTCTATTCATTATGTTCTCCTGGGCCCCTCTGTGCTGTTTCTGCCACTCCCTGCTGCAATCCTGGCTTGTAATTGCCAGTTTTAGACAAACAAAAGACATAGCAAGTGATAGGCTGAGAGTAGCTCAGTGTGTGAGTCATACAGAGCGTGCAGGGGGACTGGAGAGGGTGTGTATAGCTTCTATCCAATCACAAGCAGCACAGCACATTCCAGCCTGACTGCCTGTGCCCGACAGAGCCGACAGACGAAAGAAGATTAGATCATATAACAGAGATAATACAGCCACTGTGCAACTAGGAAAGGCTGCAGTTAGACAGAGCACATTAGAACAGGTATAGAAACTTATAGGATAGAAGAAATAAGGATGAAAATGTTGTTACAGAGTCTCTTTAAAATCAGCTGGAAGTGCATTTGAGTAATTGCTGAGCGACATGCAATTTGCAAGCATGCTGGAAATATTCGCTTCTCATTGCCCATCTTCAGTCCTCTTCAAGATACTAGCAGCCCAATTGGAAGTGAAGCGTATCTGATGACACTTGATTGTTCTGCAGGTCACAGACTTTGGATTTGCTAAGAGAGTAAAAGGGAGGACTTGGACGTTATGTGGGACCCCGGAGTACCTGGCGCCAGAAATTATATTGAGCAAGGTCAGTAACTGCCCCGCCCCCCCTCCGGTGTGACCAGCGAGGAAATGGTTTTGTATTCGTTCTGCTCCATTTCTTCTTTTTCCTAAATCTGCCACACTGTGTGTTATGTTGGCATTTTATAAATACAGTAGAATCTCGTTATAGTAAACTCTGGTATAGTAAACAAAAGGTACTCATACATCTAGCGACTGGTCCACCATCTGATTCAATCGTTATTGTTGAACCAGATTAAAATCTGTGCCGCCAAGTGCATGCCAATCGATAGGGCGACTAATTTCAGGCCGCGTATGTCGGGCCATCATGGTAAGTCGGGTGCGCCGCGATATCTGAACGAGCGTCGACCAAAAACACGCACACCACCCCATCACCCCTCTGGGCTATCTCAGCATGAAATCGATCGGGAATTGGTCTGCTGGTGTATGGGCTGGAAGCAGATAGCTCTCCGATCAGAGAGAGATCTGTCTCTTGATCGATCTGCCCATACATCGTCTGATGTATGGCCAGCTTAAAGCTGATCCGAGATGAAAAACTATCACAAGTAACCTGTCTATATATCTTATGTACAGTTTAGATAGTTTACACAGCAAATCTAGCTGCAAACAGTTTCAACAGTATATGATTATTTATTCCTGTGATACAATGACAGCAGCCATGTTCTGCTTGTGATCATTAGACACAGGCAAGCTGCCTCTGTATCTCCACCCGTCAGCCTGTGAAAACTTCACTCCCCTCTCCTCCTCCCTCTGCCTCTGAAATCTCTGGCTAGTAACACCTCCTCCTGCCCAGACTGAGCTCCCATAAGCCCTTGCTACATGGGTCTGAGAATGCCAAGGCACGGGAGGAGCTGTGGGCGAGTCTTGTTTAGTTTATAGGGAATTAGAGTATTAAAACAAAAAAAAGTATTTGGCTTGAGGAATGCCCTATAAACTATAGGAAAGGAACACAATTATGCAATGAGTAAAAGTTTATCTCGGATCCACTTTAAGTCTTCCGGTGTCAGCAAATGTGTCTATATAAATATACAATGTACGACCAATTCTGATCTAGTAAACGTCTGATATAGTAAACTACTTTTCCTGGTCCCTTGGAGTTTACTATAAAGAGATTCTACTGTACAGGGAAATAATGTTGTTTTCTCTTTCTAGGGCTATAACAAAGCGGTGGACTGGTGGGCATTAGGTGTTTTAATCTATGAAATGGCGGCTGGTTATCCTCCCTTTTTCGCGGATCAGCCCATACAGATATATGAAAAAATCGTTTCAGGAAAGGTGAGTCCATAAAGGGTGTTTGTTTACATAGATGTTCCCGCTTCACACCATTTCAGTCCAGCGGTTTAAAATGCATTCTAACTTTGTTAAAGTGAACCTGTAACGTGGCGGAACCTGAGGAACATGATGACGGTGTTGTGTGCAAAAGGTTTCAAAGAACAAAATAAAGCCGTGTGAATCGGGAGACGTTTCATTTCATGGTGGCCAAACAATAGTCAATTTTTCTCCACTATATGTGGGCGATTTGATCATTTGTTATTATTTGCTTGAAAATAATTGACTATTGCCGCAAACTATGCCCAGTTCAGTAGTTTTTGACCGAAGACCAATCCATTCAATTCAGACAATTGTGCCGGGTGGAAGTTTTTGCTCGATTGGTGGCAGGTCGGGAGCCCCAGCACAGGGACGTAGAACATTGGGGCTGATTTATGAAGCTGTGCTGCTATAGCAGTAGAGTAACCAAGCAGCTCAGGGTGACCCAAACTACTAGGAATGCAGCAGTGCAAGCTTCATGATAGCACCGCGCTCTAAATGCAAGGCTGCACGCTACTCTCGCTCTTGCAGCGTAACGTGCCTTCCTTAGTTATACACACTGCTTACATAGCAACACACTTTCCTTTAAAGGGAACCTTAACTGTGTAAAAAAAAAAAAAAAAGTTTTACTTACCTGGGGCATCTACCAGCCCCCTGCAGCCATCCTGTACCCTCACAGTCACTCATGGCTCCTCTGGTCCCCCGCTGCCTACTAGTTTCTTTTTTGCCGACTTGGAGTCGGCCGGTCGCCATGCGTACATTTTTACGCATCCCTGCTGGTGCAGGAAGCTATTGCAGACATCAACAAGTACATTTGTACACATTACGGGTGTAATGCGTAAAATTTTCAATTTTAAACAATAATGCACACAATTAACGATCCTTCCTTAGGAGGTTTGTTTGAGATGTTTTTTTTTTTAAAGGTTGTGCAAAGATCTCTTTAAAGAGAATCTGTATTGTTAAAATCGCACAAAAGTAAACATACCAGTGCGTTAGGGGACATCTCATATCACCCTCTGTCACAATTTCGCCGCTCCTCGCCGCATTAAAAGTGGTTAAAAACAGTTTTTAAAAGTTTGTTTATAAACAAACAAAATGACCACCAAAACAGGAAGTAGGTTGATGTACAGTATGTCCACACATAGAAAATACATCCATACACAAGCAGGCTGTATACAGCCTTCCTTTTGAATCTCAAGAGATCATATGTGTTTCTTTCCCCCTGCAGTTCTCATGCACTGAAGTTTCAGGCTGCTCGTTTCTTCCTGCAAACAGCTTTGCCTTTGTCTGAGCTGGCTGGGCTTTCACATACTGAGGAATTACAGAGGACGATTTATCCAGCTTGTAAAAGATAAGAGAGAAGAGAGAAGCTGCCCTAATCTAAATAATACACAGGCAGTGTGCATAGAGGGGCCAGGAAGGGGGAGTTCATAGCAGAACCACAACACTGAAGAACTTGGCAGCCTTCCAGACACAGGCCGACAAGTCTGACAGGGGAAAGATACATTGATTTATTACAGAGACTGTTATAGTAGAAAGTGCTGCAGTGAGCCAGAACACATTAGAATAGCTTTTGGAACTTGTAGGATGATAAAAAACAGGATGCAATTTTTGTTACGGAGTCTCTTTAAGCCATTTGTTTAGTGGAAAGCTTACATCCATGCGATCCTCTGTGTCATGCTTACATGGGGTACGTTCCTCTCACATAAGGCTTCCTCCTTTCTTTCCCTCAGGTACGGTTTCCATCCCACTTCAGCTCAGACCTTAAAGATTTACTAAGGAACTTGCTGCAGGTAGACCTGACTAAGCGATACGGCAATCTGAAGAACGGGGTGAACGACATTAAGAATCACAAGTGGTTCGCCACTACAGATTGGATCGCCATTTACCAGAGAAAGGTGAGCTGTTTGACGTGTCCATTTGTATGGCAGCCATTGTGTCCCTGTGGAGCGAGCAGGGCTGCTTCACCAGGCCGTCCTCTGATCACCTCAGTCTCAAGCGGCACGACATGTGACCAGCAGCGATACGCAAGGAACTGGCATGTACCAAGCAACACATGACTGATTATCTTTTACATTCGGCACCTGGTGCAAGCATTACTGCACATATGCAAACATTATAACATCTGCCATTGATGGGTTTAATGCAACACATGCAGTACTCTAGCCTAACGCAGCGCCGCAACGCGTGGGCTGGGAATAGCGCATAGATTTTCCATTGCAGTGCGCTATTCTGCGGTTTAATGGTTTATAAAGCGAGACCATAACGTGCCACTGTGAACTTAGCTTTAAAGTAAAACATTTTTTTTGTTATAGCTGATCAAATCCTGCAATAAATCTGCAGTGTCTCTACTTCCTGCTTTCATGGAGGCAGACATAGAGTTAACATCCTGTGTTTACAGAGTAGCTGCTCTGCCCAGGCAAAGGTCTGCGTTCAGGTCCGCTTTAAAGAATAATATTAATATTCCAGAGAGCAGAGCCTAATAATAGTATGCAGAAGCTCGCCCATACACTGAAAAGGAAGGATTCTTTCTGTACTCTTTGCACCCTCTAGTGGCCAGAAGTTTTATATATTTTTTTTCCTATAGTATGTTGGTGCTAGCCTATGAAGGAGAGGGATAAAAGCAGTATTGACTCTGGGAGCATGGCTATGCATGTCTTTCAGATGCGACTGAAGTAAAGATTTAAAAAAACACGGAATCCAGACTCATTTACCCAATGAGGACATTGAAGCCTGGTACATACTATCAATTATAATTGGCCAATCTCTGACCGATTTTACCACCTCCATGTAGTGTGAAGGTCTACCTACGCATTCTGCTTATAGTGTAACTGTCGGGCATAAAATAAAAAATCAATTCTTTATTTTTATCTGGTAAACAAGTATTGAGGATGCTAACCAGGCAATCCAAACGGTAAAATCACTATTGCTTTTCTTGTTTATAAATGATCATTCCTCAGTTTACCTGATTCTTATTTGGTACGTTGCCGCACAAAGGAAGTTGCAGGGCATGCTGGGTTGTTTTTGTGCTTCTGTACAATAGTTAAGTCTGAGGGGAAATAAAGACGCAAAAAAAAGACAACCCAGCATGCCCTGCAACTTCCTTTGTGCGGCAACGTACCAAATAAGAATCAGGTAAACTGGGGAATGATCATTTATAAACAAGAAAAGTAATAGTGATTTTAACTTTTGGATTGCCTGGTTAGCATCCTTATTACTTGTTTACCAGATAAAAATAAAGAATTGATTTTATGCCCGACAGTTACACTTTAAAGTATTCAATATCTGTTGAGCCTGATACTATATGGACGTATCGGTAAAATTGGTCTGTGATTGGCCAATTGAAAGTGTTTACCAGGCTTTACATAAGATGGACTAGAATTAGGACACATGCTAACAGAGCAATCTCTGCACGATGTATGTGGCTTTCTAGCTGTATGGATAATAGTTCCTTGTTATTGTGTCTGAGCATTGGTGTGCAGAGTGTTCATTGACTTTGCTGAAGTAAAGGTAAATGTACATTAAGCTCAGTATACAGGGACTTTCTTAAATTTTTATGGGGTTTGTTACTTTTTTAGTAACAGTCGTACATCTACCAGAGCTATACTGATGCCCTCGATTTAACAATTATAATGGTGTTTGACCCTTCAGCCTGGCTCACACTGTCAACCAGGAGGCGCACAAAGATTTTGGTCGACAGAGCAGCGGACAGAAAACAAACCGCTGAAGACTGCATTGAGGTCCCGTGAGCCGGGTCACACGAGGTCCCCTGTGCCGGGTCACGTGAGGTCCCGGGGGCCTGTTCACCAGAGGTCCCGGGGGCCTGTTCACCAGAGGTCCCGGGGGCCCGATCACATGCTGTTCCATGGGCCCGTTCACATTGATCTGTCCGGTTTTCACGTATAGCAGAAAAGTCCTGCTGCATGCAGTTTTCTGGAGCAGTGGATTGTGTTGCTGCTCCTCTCACCAGTGGTCTCTCTCCATTCTGGACCTGCTTTGATGAACTCTGCAATGACAGCACATCCACCGACCGCTCCGGGGGAAGTGAGCGATCAGCTATGATATTTGGACCAGGATTATTCTTGGTATGGGGATGTTTGCAGACTTGTCAGATGCTTTGTCTTGTGCTGTTCTCCTCCCAGCTGCTCAGCCCCAGCGTAGCAGCAGACTGAGGGCTTTCTATCAAGAAGCTGCTGCCTGGTCTTCAGCATTTGTCACAGCGCTGCTTGTGAGGAGCCGGCATGCAGTAATTACCGGATCACCCCATTGTTTTGTGGTGAATCCTCATCACTGAGGGTTAATTATCTCCTCCGAGCTCTCAGCCTGATGAGAGATTTCCTGCGGCCGGGGATTTCTATAGATCAGCCTTTAAAGTACACGCTTTTACGTTTTGCCCAAGATTTAAAGTGTACCCGCAGGCCAAAGCTGCAACACCAACAAACGGATTCTTACCTAGAGAGAGGATCACCCCAGGAACTTCTAAACTGGCCACTAGAGCTCAATGCTCTCTGCGGTCACGTCGGTGAGTATAATGCTTCCCTGGGGTCACATGACAGTGAGCATAGCTCTTCACTGTGGTCACATGACTGGAGCTCTAGTGGCCAGTTCAAAAGCTACTGGGGAGATCTGGAGCAAGGAGAGGTGAATATACATTCTGCTGCACGCTCCATAGCGCATTCTGCAGGGGGGTCTATGGCGGGACGGCTAATCAGCAGGTCGCTGCTTTTTGACGATTTCTTATGCCTATTGTCATATGTCTGATTGGCCTATTGAATGTCCCATCCACTGTTCTACAAGTTAATATTTATAATGTTCAACATCTATATAAATACTTAATGAGCATAATGTGGCAGTGATGAATAACACAGTCTACTTGCCTTACTAATTTTAGATCCGTATTAAAAAAGATCATGACGCCACCTGCTGGTAACAGGAAAAATGACTCATCCATTCGTCAATGGCTGCACTGTTGTGTGCCTTGCAATGCTGATAACCTCTACACGAGGATAAAGAATGGCGAGAGACATTTAAAACCATGAAGGGTGCAATCAATGCACTGGGGAGGTGATCGGAAGGGGGTCTGAGGGGGATCTGAGGGTTTGGCCGATTGATCAGGAGCCCACACGGGGCAAATTAGGGCCTGATCTGATGGGTAGGTGTGTTAGGGGGTGACAGATGGTGACAGGAGGTGATTGATGGGTGTCTCAGGGTGTGATTAGAGGGGGGAAATAGATGCAAGCAATGCACTGGGAGGTGATCGGGGGGGGGGGGGGGGGTCTGAGGGTGTGGGTGATTGGGTGCCCACAAAGGGGCAGATGAGTGTCTGATCTGATGGGTAGCAGTGACGGGGTGATTAGAGGGGAGAACAGATGTAAATAATGCATTGGAGAGGTGTTCAGGCGGGGTCTGAGGGTGATCTGAGGGTGTGGGCGGGTGATTGGGTGCCCGCAAGGGGCAGATTAGGGTCTGATCTGATGGGTAGCAGTGACTGGGTGATTGATAGGTGATCAGTAGGTGATTACAGGGGAGAATATATGCAAGCAATGCACTGGCGAGTTGATCAGAGGGGGTCTGGGGGGCTATTTGAGGGTGTGGGCGGGTGATTGGGTGCCCAAGGGGCAGATTAGGGTCTGATCTGATGGGTTGAAGTGACAGGGGGTGATTGATGGGTGATCAGTGGGTGATTAGAGGAGAGAACAGATGTCAACAATGCACTTGGGAGGTGATCTGAGGGCGGGTCTGCGGGCGATCTGAGGTTGTAGGCGAGTAATTGGGTGCCCGCAAGGGGCAGGTTAGGGTCTGATCTGATGGGTGGCAATGACAGGTGGTGGCGGGGGGGGATTGACAGGTGATCAATGTGTGATTACAGGGGAGAATAGATGTATACAGTACACAGGGGGGGGGGGGTCTGGGGAGGATCTGAGGGTGTGGGGGGGTGATCAGGAGCCCCCAGGGGGCAATTTAGGACCTAATCTAAAAAATAGCGTTGACAGGGAGTGATTGATGGGTGATTAGGGGGGGTGATTGGGTGCAAACAGGGGTCTAAGGGGGTGGGCAGGGGGGGGGGGGGTCTGAGGGGTGCTGTGGGCGATCAAAGGGGGGGGGGGCAGATCAGTGTGGTGTTGTGCTTACTTGGGGGGGGGGGGCTGCAACCTGCCCTGGTGGTCCCTCGGACACTGGGACCACCAGGGCAGGAGGCAGCCTGTATAATACGCTTTGTATACATTACAAAGCGTATTATACGCTTTACATGCGGAAGATCGGGGGTTAACAACCCGCCGGCGCTGCTAATTAGCCGGCGGGGTTGCCGTCGCGGGTGGGAGGAGCATATTGCCTGCGGATGCGCACAAAAGCAGCACGTGATCCCCGGCCAGCTAGTCCGCAGCGAGCCGGACTCCACTTTGCCGCCGCCCAGGGGTGTGTGGGCGGTCGGCAAGTGGTTAAGGGGTTTTATGACTGCAGTCCTTAAAGGGAACCTAAACTGAGAAGGATATGGATTTTTCCTTTTAAAATAATACCAGTTGCCTGACTCTCCTGCTGATCCTGTGTCTCTAATACTTTTAGCCACAGCCCCTCAACAAGCATGCAGATCAGGTGCTCTGACTGAAGTCAGACTGGATTAGCTGCATGCTTGTTTCAGGTGTGTGAATTAGGCACTACTGCAGCTAAAGAGATCAGCAGGACTGCCAGGCAACTTCTATTGTTTAAAAGGAAACATCCAAATCGCTCTGTTTAGGTTCCCTTTAAGTGGTTAATCTTTGGCAGTTTAGGGATGGATTTGCACTTTTCTTAACTGTAGTGCAGTTCTAGAAATTCATGCTAAACAGTGTTCTCCCCAGAATTTTTTTCCAGCCGGGTGGCCTGGAATAGTAGCCGGGTGGTATGGAAAAGCAGCCGGGTGGGGCGAGATGAAAATGCAGGGCAACTCTGCTTACAGCATAGGAGGAGGTGAGGAGGTGAGCCAATGACAGCTGGGTGGTCACCAAATTTAGCCGGGTGAGCCACCCGGCTAAAAGAGCCTGGGGAGAACACTGCTAAACATTATAAACTAAATAAATTATTAAGTAGGATTTAAAAGATATCATTCACAAATGAGAAAAAAAAGCAGTTTTGTCAAAGTATTAACCACTTGCCGACCGCGCACTCATAACGCACGTCAGCAAAGTAGTAGCTGCAGGACCAGCGATGCACATCTGCGTCGCCGGCTGCAGGCTAATTAATCAGAAAACCTGTCAATTCACGGCGGGGGGCTCCGTGAATAGCCTGCCGGCCACCGATCGCGGCTCGCAGGCTAAATGTAAACACAAGCGGAAATAATCCGCTTTGTTTACATTTTTACAACGCTGCTAACAGTAGCAGCGTTGTACTAGATCAGCGACCCCCGGCCAATCAGCGGCCGGGGATCACTGTCACATGACAGGCAGGAGCCTGTTAGAGGCAGCACAGGACACATCCGTTCCTGTGCAGCCTCCGATCTCCGGGGCAGGGAGGGAGGGGGGGAATCCTGCGGTGAAGGGGGCTTTGAGGTGCCCCCCCCCCGCCACCCACACGCAGGCAGGAGCGATCAGACCCCCCCAGCACATCATCCCCCTAGTGGGGAAAAAAGGGGGCGATCTGGTCGCTCTGCCTGGTATTTGATCTGTGCTGGGGGCTGTAGAGCCCACCCAGCACAGATCTTAGAAATCAGTGCTGGTCCTTAAGGGGGGGGGGTAAAGGCTGAGTCCTGAAGTGGTTAAAATTCCCTCTCAAATAGGGAAATTTACTCTGTAAATAGTTATTTTTTAAAAAATAAATGGTTCCTTAGAAATGCCTTACCTTCCGTCATCCAAATGTTAAGGAACCATTTATTAAAAAAAAAAAAAAAAAAAAAAAAAAATATTCACACTGAGAGGGAATTTTAATACTTTTCTCATCCGTGAATTGTATCCTTTAAGAAGTTTCTTATTATGCAGAGCAGTTCTCCCTGCTGGTTAGAACTGTTTAGGTAGAAAAAAACTGTTGGTGATGCTTTGATAACTCTGGCCAAGTAAGTATTGCCAAATCCAAAGTGTTACCACAACTCTACTGAGGAGATTCCCCCCACGCAATTCAGGGTTTTTAACCTTTTTTGTAGACTCCCTGAATCTACAAGAAAAGTTGTGACTGGAGTGAGTTTGTTATAAGTGGTAGGTGTGCTTCAGTCACATGCATGTTCACCCGCCTCTTGTTGCCGTTAGTAACCTCTGGTTCTACCTCTCCATCCAGGTGGAAGCTCCGTTCATACCAAAGTGCAGAGGGCCAGGAGACACCAGCAACTTCGACGACTACGAAGAGGAGGACATCCGTGTGTCTCTGACGGAGAAGTGCGCAAAAGAGTTTGCTGACTTTTAAGGCGGGCATATAGAATGACGCGGCATCAGGGCTCACAAATTTTTTTGGGATCTTTGCACTCTGTTTTCAGATGGGGTGGAGCTGAGACCATCTTACGTCAAAACAGTTACCTAGTTCCTTCATTCCGCAAAGCTGACTGAAGTCTAGAACGCCATCTTCCATGCGTGCGGTTTGCACCGACCCTCGTAACCCCAGCACAATGAAAAACAAAAAAGCCTTGTTTGTGCTGTAATGCAGAATACTAGACCACTGACCTTCGTTCTTTATTCTTTTTACTGTTTCTCCATCCCTGTTCCGTTCCGCATCTTGTATGTTCTACCCGCCACCTCCTCCTCCCCACCATTTTTAAGTAGTATTTTACTCAATCTACACTCCCTTTTATTTTTTGACGATGTGTTCTGAGTGTTTATGTGTGACTGCAGATCTGGGAGATGTTGCACTTAGTAAGGATTAGAATGGACAATCTCGTTGCCTCCATTTTGTGCCACTCTGTCATACACATATATCTATATAAATATATATATATATATATATATATGTGTATATATATATCTTTTTTTCCTGTCCATCTTTGTTTGAAGGTACAGGCCATGTTTCAACACTGCAATTAAATTTATCTTTTTTTTTTTTCTGTGTGTCGATAAACTTTGTAGAACCACAAGTTTCTAAGTCCCAACCTCTTGGTCAAACGTGCCTGAGAAAACATTTGTGTTCCAAAGCATAACCAACCAATGAGCTTCACTCTTTGTGTTTGCTTTTTTCCTTTTGCACCTTTCAGACAGGTGAGAACGTTAAAGGTTGACTCCCAGGGCTAAGAAAAGAAAATCTTTTTGGGTGCTGAAATTGGTCAGAATCTTTTTTTCGAGTTCTATTGCAGTCTTTGTCCTTATATGGGCAGTATTTCTGTTCCTGAGACCTCGATAAAACTATGGCTTTAATACAAACACTGATGGTGTCGGGGACAGGAAATGAGAAAGGAGTAGCAATATAAACTTGATGGGGGTGTCAACTCTTCCCCACTCCCAAAAATCTTTTACATTTTAGTCTTTTTTATTTGTAGCGATTGGACACTAGGGAAGAGATTTACTGACCTCCTCTTAGACCAGGAAGAGAGGGAGTTCTCCTAAATGGAGACACAGATGCAGTGAAAACCTATATGAGGTCCTCACCGCTTTCCTTAGTATTAATAAGTTACATCAGATATGGTTTCTTTCTCTCTCTGTAGAGTTAACCCTCAGAGGAAGAGCGCAGTTGGTTGTTACTAGTGATGGTCACGTCTAGGAGCATGTGCTTTGTTTGATCAGCTGATAAAGTTGCAAAGCTCTGATTTGCTGTGATCACATCCTCCTTTGATGATAAAAAAAAATCAGGGACTTAAACCTGATCACACTGATCACATGCTTCTCAATGAGTTCTCCTAGACATCACCATCACTAGTGGTCAAGGGCTTCCCAGGTAGTTTTTTTTTTAGTCATCCTGTGCGGTCAGACATTCCATCATCTGCTAGACTGACCAATGTGAGGGCCTATTAATACTGTGCACACTGCATTTTTACCCATAGCAACACACTACCCATCATTTTGAATCTGGCCATTCACACTATGTGTACTGTAATGCACAGTGTAATTTTAACGCACTGCTACCTTCATTTTTTCATGAAAAAAATACACATTTTATTTTAATTCGGGAAAATAAGAAATTCAAATAAAAATGTGATTTTTACTTTGAAGCTCCAGCTGTTGGTTCAATGACAAATTTTGGAAGCAAAATTTTGAAACAAATCTTGCCACACTGCCATAGATTAAAGGTCTTATTTTACATTAAAAAAGCTTGAGTGAGCTGATTCTGAGAGAAAGTGAGCTTCAGTGGGTTACTGTATACTTATCTGACAGTAGTGTTGCTCAGCGCTCTTCTAAACCGCCGTGTCCACGTAGTCAGATGGTAATCCAACTATGGACTAGACTACCCATTGACCTCAACTAGGAGGCTAGAAGGTGGTGGGGCGTGGCCTGGATCCGGAAGGGACATGCGGGTGGTGTCCAAACAAGCAAGTCCGGCCAATCACAGGTACTCAGCAATTCAATCCTCATTCATGGCAGCAGCCTGTTCTGCTTTGGCTTTGCCACCATTTTACGGTCATGTCATCTGTAGGTTTTCTTTAACTAGTTTGTGTTTTTACACTTAAAACGAATATTGAAATAAAAATGAGATACCTCGGTAGTAGAAAGTCTCTGGATAGTACTGAGGCTTCCCGAATACTCCTCAAGCCCACCGAGTCCCTCTAAGCATAGTCAACAAGGACTTGTGGGCTAGGCTTCTCCTGGCCACACCCCCATCCAGGTACGGACTTCTCTGTACTGGACATATGCTAGTATGGTTTTGTAGGCCCAGTAGAAGGAAAGCCTCTTGTTCATGGTTTTTTCTTCCGGGCATGAGCGTTTTTATTTTACTGGGCTTTCACGGACCATAATCAGTACAGAGAAGCTCTACTGGGATGTGAGTGTGAATACTTAGAATGTCGGTGGGCTTAAGGAGCATCTTGAACGCTTCTGGACCATTCAGAAGGTTTCCACTGCTTGGGTAAGTATCTAACTTTTTTTAAAAAGTTTTCTTCCTTGCAGGTCTGCTTTAAAAAGGAACTTTACTGAGTATAACTTGACCTCCCTGGCGTAGCATTCAGTGGGGTTGATTCACTAACAGAAATAGCGCGGGAAACCTCCCGTTACTCGCGCTATTTCATCAGCGCACCTTAATTGTAAGAGCCTGCCCGCTAGTGGCAGCGTAGCGAGCTTAATTAGCCTCAGTGACAGGCATGCACGCTATGCTTCTGTAGAACTAACTTTATGCCTGCTATTTGCCAAGAACAGGCGCTCCACTTATCTTGCCCTGAGCCCCTTCGGGTCCAGTCACTATAAAGAACGTAATCCCCACACTTTGATTGGCCAAATAGGCTGCCTGGTGATGGGCAGCCTATTGGCCAATCAAAGTGCGGGGATCACATCCTTTAAAGAGGAGCTGTCAACCATACTATCTCAGAAAAAAAAACACATATATAAGTAGATAAATACTTGCTCTACTTACATAACGTAGGTATTGCACTGTGCACATTTTATTTTACTGATTTTTCTTCAGTAAAAACGGAGAAAATCCTTATTAACATTTCCCATTTTAACTGTGGGCTATTTTAAAGCCAATCCTGATGTCATTTCCTCCCTTAGTCTCCTCTGCCTGATTGTGTATGCATTCCCCGCCCTCCACTATAGAAAGTGCATTCTCTCAGCATGAGAAATATTGGCCAATCAGAGAGAAACAGAGGTGTGGGAAGGGAAAACAGGAGGGAAAGCGGTTTCAGCCAATCGGGCTGCATTAGTCAAGTCTGAGGGGAAATGGAGAAACAAAAAAAGGACAACCCAGCATGCACTACAACTTCCTTTGTGCGGCAGATGTACCAAATAAGAGCCAGGTAAACTGGGGAATGTTCATTTATCAATAAGAAAAGTAATAGTGATTTTAACTTTTGTATTGCCTGGTTAGCATCCTTATTACTTGTTTACCTCATAAACATAAAGAATTGATTTTATGCCCGACAGTTGCACTTTAAAGTGACAGCACCCGAAGGGTTTTAGGGCGAGACAAGTGGAGTGCTTATCTTGGCATTTGCAAGCATAAAGTTACTAGCGCTCGATATGGTGCAGTATAGCGTGTGCTCCTGTCACTGAGGATAATTACTTGCCCTATGCTGCCAATAGCACACATAGCATGCAGACAATTAAAGGGGAACTGTAGTGAAAGGTATACGGAGGCTGCCATATTTATTTCCTTTTAAGCAATACCAGTTGCCTGGCAGCCCTGCTGATCCTCTGCCTCTAATACTATTAGCCATAGCCCCTGAACAAGCATGCAGCAGATCGGGTGTTTCAGACTTTAAAGTCAGATCTGACAAGACTAGCTGCATGCTTGTTTCTGGTGTTATTCAGATACTACTGCAGAGAAATAGACCAGCAGGGCTGCCAGGCAACTGATATTGATTAAAAGGAAATAAATATGGCAGCCTCCGTATACCTCTTACTTCAGTTCCCCTTTAAGTCGCGCTGATGAAATAGCGTGTGTAACAGGAGGTTACTTGCACTAATTCTGTTAGTGAATCAACCTCAGCGTCTGACTCCGTGTCTGTTGGCTCTCATTCTACATGGAGATGGTAAAATTGCTCATTGATTGGCCAATCATAATTGAAAGTGTGTACCAGGCTCTACTGGTCTACTCCCTTGAACCTGCAGGAAGGCAATTGCTAGCGAGCTCCATACATGGCAACGTTGCTCTTTGCACTGGTACTAAACACGTCCTCGTCACTTGTCTCCTAAAGGTTTTATCATCACTCTTCTGCTTGCATAAAATACTGGTCAGGTTTTTATTTCTTTTATGGAATAATAAAATGTGACACTATTTTGTTTTCAGATTTATTTATTTTTCTGATGAGAAAAAAAGGCTACACAAGCATTCAGTAAATCCATAACAAACCATTGCATAAAAAAGCTAAACAGTAAATACCATGTGAAATTGATGTTTTTTTTGTTCTGGTATACTATATTCGTAAACCAAGGACAAGGTGCTGCTTAGCTGTTGCGCCTTAAAGGGAATGTATATTGTGTTTTTTGTTATAGCATATTTGGAGCATATTTGGTTTATTCATTTAGTTTAATACCAAAACAAATTTATTGTTTCCTTTTGTTAGACACATACAAAACCATTTTTTTTTTGGGGGGGGGGGGTCAGCATCTGCTAGGTGGAGTGGTAATGTTTTGCGAGCACAGAAGATTGCTAAAGGTAGCCACTAATGGTCCAATTTCTAGCGAAAAATTGTTTGAGCGATCAAAAATTCTGATCGGATTGGTTGTAAATAATCTCAGTTGATGGGCACAAACGATTACTATAAAAATAGTCGTCCGATTTGGATTTTCATCAAACCAAAATTTGGACTTTCTTGTTGGTTGTGATAGATTGGAAGCAAAGATTGGTTCGTTGATGGTGTAGAGCACTATTTTGTGATCGCTCTAACAATTTTTCGCTAGAAATTGGATTGTTCATGGCCACCTTAAGACGTATCCAGCAAGACCAGGCTGAGGCTCCAGCCTCAGGGCACAGTGTAGAAGGGGGGCACACAACTCACTCAGCTATCATTCCCCCTATTGTATGAAGCAGAGAGAAATAAGATAAGGGAATACCTTGCAGTGACTGCAAGCCAGATAACTAGAGATTAAGGTGTTGGGGAGGTTGTGAGCCCTGTGGCCCTCTTAGTCTAATAGCAATCAGTGTGTGATGGCTGGGGTAGGAGGGATGGAGGGGCGCACTTTGGTGTCTCAGCCTTGGGTGCTGGAGGACCTTGTCCCGGCTCTGGTATCCAGTGTTTGGGCACCTGACCAGGCACTTTACTAATGATGGGTTTATTGGGATTCATCTACACAGAGATAAAAGAAAACTCTGCTCCTGCGTGCCCATAAAGGACTCACACAACGCCAATCCCATCAGATCGACAGGTGGAATCGATAATTAACAGCTCTGATCAGGTTCCGATCTAATTTGTGCAGTATTGATCGGACCTGTCGAAAATGATCAATTTGACCCATTGATCTGACAAGAAATTGCTTGGTGTGTACCAGGCTTAAAGGGAACACGAGGTGAAAACAAACTGATGAGATAAATAATTCTATCTATCCTCCTCCTTTTAAAAAAAATCACCTTTTTTTTTAGATATCCCGCAGTTTTATATTGGTTTTCTATTTTTTTACTGTTTCATTGTCTCTACTCAATGACACATGCATTCAAATATGCCAGAGCTAAAATCTATGAACTATTGACCCTTTTTATCTCTCCTGCTTTCAGAAACCATTTTCTGCTAGAAAAGTGTTTTATGGCTGTAATTCCTTATCAGTGAGGAAACCGAGACAGAAACTGTCGCTTGCATGCCTGATGTTTAACTCTTTCAGGCAGAGAAAGCGAAAGGAAAAAAAGGAACACAGTATAGTTATTTGTGTGTTTTTGTTGCTGTAGATACTCCTCTATCTCATCATGTCATATACCACCTGGTATATCCTTTAAGAAAGAGCTAGAAATGATCAATGAACTGCAATTTTTTCCTACTATTTGTATACAGCTTGGTGATTGTCCAATCCATGTCAGTAACAACTGCATTCAATTAGTACAATTTAAGCTGCATACAAAGCGCCAAAAAAAGTATGAAGTCTGCATCGCTATCTGCATCTCACTGATTATCTCTAGAAAACCTTTATGCCTGGAATCATAGTAAATTATGGATTCCTAGGCCTCATTCACATCAGGGCCGTTTCTCTGCGCTTTTCAGAGCGCATTGCCCTGTGCGTTCTGCACGGTATTGATTTTTTCCATGTAATTAAATGTGCCTGGTTCACATCTATGCGCTGCGCTGAGCTCCGTTACTCCGTTGCATACATTGCTGTGCGTTGAGCTGTAAAGCGCACATCAATGCAAGTGAATGGGTGCGCTTTTTTAGCGCATAGGAGCGCATGCATTTTTACCCCTAATTGAAAAAAATTTTTTTTACAAAGCTTTGACCACTGCTACTGCTACAATAAGCAATGCATGCTTAAAAAAAGCGCACCACAACGCACTGAAACGCACACACCAAAGCGCGCACAAAGGCATGCGGTTTTTGACCATGCGTTTACACACGATTCTCACCGCACCTAATGTGAACGAGGCTTTATCTTTACCACACAGCAGAAAAATAACCCCAAAAAAAGTGTTCTTTCTACTAGTAGTGGGGCGCCAATGAAATCTCAAACTTTCGTTTATAACTCGATATTTACTTAACTAAATAATTAAAAACTACTTTCAGAAATATTTGTTAATCAAACATTATTAATACATATTTTTTGATTAAATATAAACATTATATTAATAAAATAATATTAGCTTAACATAATTTATTAATAATAAGTAAAATCTCTATACATTCCCTTTAATCATGTAAAGAAATTCTATTCTTATTAGATGGTGCCACGGCTTTGTCTAGCAATTGTCTGATCTGCACCATGCTTATCCCATGACACACAGCACTGAACCAGAAGGTGTGGTCACAAGTAGCTTTTTGGGCCTGCTACACTGATTACGATTTAGCAGAATGCTTTTGTCATTTGCCGTCTTTTAGATTTATTTTTACATACATTGTTGCTCTGTCCCTCAGTTTTTTTTCATGTTTCGGACACTGCAGAAAACATTGCTTACGTTTAGTAATCTGTCTTAAAACAGCACATTTGACTCCGTATCCAATAAACTTGTCTCATTTTCTCATCCACATACATGGATTTAAAGAGAAGATATTGTTTTTATTACGGATGACCATTGAGATTTATATATTTGTTTAAATTGTGGTGATCTAAAACACTGGCATATGTTCTTGTTAGGCTGTTAAAAGCAATCCTGAAGTGAACTTAAATTTAAACAAAAAATAGTTCCCTCGGTAGTGGGGAGTAGAAAATGGTTCCCTCTGGATAGTCTAGAAGCTTCCCATTTTTTTCTTACACCCCACTGTTCCAGTGCTGGGTCCCTTGGTTTCTCCAGTGTAGAATAGTTGCTGTGGATGAGCACGTGCGAGTAAAGTCTGCACATGTCCAGTAGAATAAAGGCTCTTGCGCATGCAGGTCAAAATTTCTGTGTACAGCGTCTTCGTTCTGGGCATGTGCAGACCTTACTTGCGCATGCTGGGTGCAGACGCTTGTCCATGGCTACACTCGCAATGAGGAAACCTATTCGACTTGAGAGCTTTAATGGGTAGAGAGGGACCCAGTGCCAAGTGGTGGTGGAGGCATAAAAGATGACGGTTTCTGGACTACCATAGGCTTCCTACTACTAAATATAAATAAATATATATTATTATTATTTTTTATTAAACATGTTTCATGATTGCTTTAATTAAAAAAAAATGTATGCATGATTGGCAACATACCTTTATTTTATCTCTGTAATGTCCCAATCCTCATACATTCCCAGTAACTGCCGACAAGTCGATAAGCAGGAAGTGGGAATATTGTAGGAATGGCGCTTTACAGAGATGGAACAGAGTTCTATAGTTAATCCTGCTGCAGAGGAGAACATACAAATACATTTTAAATAAGACATCTTGGGCCTTATTCAATTCACCTTTTCTCCGACGTTTTCTCCTAGGAGATCATTTTCCATCTTCTGTTTAAAATTACTTTTCAGCACTCGGCAATTGAAAAAGTACCAAAAAGCAGATGAAAAAGTGCTATCAAAATTTTTCTGATTATTTTCTTGCTTGCTGGTGTCTTAAAGGGTATTTTATTGATTAGGTGTGAACATATCACCTAGGAGAAATCGTAGGAGAAAAAGGCAATTGAATAAGGGCCAAGGGTTCAAGGCCTGAGTTTGACAAGTGTATACACAGCTGTGGCAGCCATCTTGTGACTTGAAACTGCATTTATGAAAGCACAGGCTCTCCTTATAGTATAGGACCCAAAATGTCCCCGTTTTCTGTGACCACTTGGAAATATTCAGGAAGAAACTGCTAAGTTTGTGTGTGTATTTCCTGAGCAGACAAGGCTTTCACAACTGTACGTTCTGGTACACCTCAGAGTGGCCACACACCATACAGCCATTTCTAGGTTTATTCAGTAAAATGATAGATAAGGTGGATCAAACTCATTTGGTAGATGAATTTCCATCAACTCAGTGAAGTATGGCAAAAATGTTGTTCAATCTATGAAATGGATTATAATACAAACATTGCAGGGTGGAGAGGATGAATGAGAGCTGAACCATGTGTGGTCACCTTTCTTTTACAGTAAAGCTTTATTACCATCCCTAAGATGTACAGATCAACATTTTGGGGCTGATTTATCAAAACCGATGCATAGAGCAGCCAATCAGGCTTCAGTTGTTACATAACGACAATTCTGATTGGTTACTCTGGGAAAGTCCTCCAGCTTTCTCTGGTTCAGTCATAAATCAGGCTCACTGTGTTTTAAAGTGACCCTGATATGTAAACTGCCAATCGAACCAGAGTCTAAAAAATATGCTAGTGTCCTGGCTGCAAACTTATTTTGTTTGTATTTAATAAGGCATCTCTGGGCTGGAGATCAAACCTGATCCTACAAATCTGTGCTAGGCTGATTAACTCATTAGCAGCTTTAATAGTTATCTCTAATTGAGATAAGTGCACCGCTTTTCACTTCAGTTGCAGAACTTGTGCTGTAAATTCTTGCAATGCTTTGATGTGTCTCTACTAGCAGAAAATATAGAAACTGAAAGCAGAAGTCTTCTGTTAGTCTCTCACTGCCACCTAGTGAGAAGTGGCCATTAATACACATTGCGGCAGTACTAATTAGAAGCGGGGAAATGTAACACAGAAATAAAAGAAATATGCTAAAGTAAATTGGCCTGGAGCACTTGCATTGCAAGTATTTAAATAAATTGGCTGTTAAGGGTTAAACTGGAAATCCTTCCAAGAAGGGTTAGAATGGTGTTTGACTGCATTATTTTATATACCCTTTTATATAAACTATCTTACAAATACAACTATAGGCAAGACTATTACAATTACCTCTTGACACATGATGTAAACTTTAATGGTATTTAAAATACATTATAAGAATATACCATATTCTTTTTGATCATCTAAAATATGTATTGACTTTTGGTTATATATGATTTATCATTTTAAAAACTCAAAATTTAAAGTACATCTCTGGGCAAAAATGTAAAAGATTTCAGCAGGTAGTACTGATGTGTAACATGAACATATACAAAATGTTGGTGATCTGACAACAAAGTAGTTAAGGCTTGTACTTCCAACAAAAGCGCACAACCAGCCCGACTACGTGACCGACTGCATGACCAAGTGATTGCACAACTTGTATATTCCACACACCAACCAACTAAACAACCAACTCATTTGCATACTGCGTATGCAAGCGGAACAACGGACCCCACGATATGGCCGCATTCAAAGCCGTTACTAGTTGTTCAAACGACTTGTACACACGCGGCCAACTGTATGGTATCTGCCCAACAGTCATGTAAGTTGATCTGCTGGTTGGATCGGGCAAACCACCTGTTATCAGTCGGTCGACTAGTCATATGTACACAAGCCCAACTATCATCCAACAGACCAAGGTTGGACGATAGTTGGGCGGATAAGTTGCACGTATGTTCGAGCCTTTAGTCCGTTCGACTCTGTGGTTTCTTCTTTTCTAGACTACAGGTGTTTAAAGCAATCCATTTTGAATACGGAGAATACCATTTATTTGCTAACCTAAAAAGAGAGTAAGCTTTTGGCTAATAGGCCTTCTTCAGACTGTTCCCATATGCTGATGTTGCATGTGCAGTTAAGGTGGCCACACACCATACAATTTAAAAAAAAAAATCTTTCCAATTCAAGGATAGCAATCCATTTTTCTGACTGATTGTAACATTTAAAAAATTGTCCCAATGTACCACACACAAATGTTCAATTTTTACTAAATTATGGAAAGAAATATTGAATCTGAGACCCTACACCATTCAATTTTCATTACAATTGATCAGAAAAATCCAGCACTCCCGATAGACTTTTATCGAATGAAAACAGGAAATCTGTTTTTTTGCTTGAATATAAAAAAAAGTTCAACTTGAAAGGTTCAGATCCTTTTTTTTTTTTTTTTTTCGAATTGCAGTAAAATCGGATCATTTGATTAGATCGTGTGTGGCCTAGGTCCATAAATGGATGGACCACTTTTTTCTAATTTTGCTTCTGTACATTACCGACATGAATTTTTGTGCAGTCTTTTAGCTTTAATTCAGTGGGGTAAACAAAGTGATTGCAGAAAAATGTGCGACAACTAAAGCAATTTTTTTAACACAGTTCAGGGGCTCAAAAGTTATTGGATAAATTAAATAACTGGAAATAAAATGCCCATTTCTAATGCTTGGTTGAAAACCCATTGTTGGCAATGACCGCCTGAAGTCTTGATCTCATGGTCCTCACCAGATGCTGGGTTTCCTCCTTTTTAATGCTCTGCCATCCCTCTACTGCAGCGGCTTTCAGTTGCTGTTTGTTTGTGGGCCTTTCTGTCCATAATTTAGTCAACAAGTTAAGTTCAAGTCTATGTCCAAATATTTATAGTCCTAACTGTATATAAGCCGTTTTCTCACATCTTGTCCGCATACGGGAAGGTTTATTAGCCGAAAGCTTACTCTATCTTATATGTTAGCAAATAAATGGTATCATCTGATTCAAAATGTCTTCCTTCAAAATAAAAATACTTAATTGTAGCAAATTATTATTTTTTTTAATTTGATTTTTCTTCAAAACCAGTAAAAGCCTTATAGAGGTCGTAGCCAAAATGTTATATTAAATTTTCTAAGCACCCTTTTCCACGAGCAGTTATAGGCCCATGAAAAGACCATCAAACTCTCACAACTGCTCGCTGCTGCCTGGTAACTGCTCACTGAGCGCTCAGTTTGGCCGCCTTTGAAAAAGAGCCCTAAAAAGTAAAGTGAAGTTTTGGACCTCTTTTCCACGGACAGTTGATAGGTAGTGAAATGCCTCTCAAACTCTCACAACTGCTTGCTGCTGCCTGGTAACTGCTCACTGCTGCCTGGCAACTGCTCGCTGCTGCTTGGTAACTGCTCACTGAGCACACAGTTCAGCCGCCTGTGGAAAAGGACCCTAAAAAGTATAGAAAAATGTGTTGGGGCTCATTTCCACGGGAAGTTGTACTGTGCGCTAAGCAAGTAGTTACCAGGCAGCAGCAAGCAGTTGCGAGAGTTTCAGAGGCAATTCACTGCCTATCAACTGCCCCTGGAAATGAGGCCTTGTGGCTACAAGTACATTTTTCTTTTATTTCCATGTATGATCGGTGATGATTTTCAGCACTATGATGCCTCGATGAGTCCTGTTGTTCCAGGAATGCAGATCAGGTGTTACAATATTTTGTAATCTGCACACTTGTCCCAGGGGACTGGCTCAGGAATTATTGTAGCCTATCCACATAACAGCCAGAAAATTAGCATTTTTTTTTTTTACAAGCTGATCAGCAAAAAGTGTTTATTATTCTGACAGGTGCATTTTAAAGTTGGCAAGAATTTTTTTCTTTTGATGTATTTTGTTTGTTTTTTATTTTTATTATTTTGTGTGTGTCCTCTGTTTGTTTCTTTTTCTTTGTTTGTTTGTGTTTTTGCACAGCGGTGTAATAAGGAGGCCGAGGAGCATTCGCAGTCTTTGTCCACTTTTACTTACATATGTGCAAGAAAAGTTTAAGATACTTTGCTGTAGCAAATTTTATGTAACAAAAAAAATATATATATATATATACGTCACAATAAATTTAAACAAATTCTTTGTATGAAAAAAGTTAAAATCTTTTGTATTTTATTTACACTGAGGAAATGCTGTTGTATGCGATGAATTATACAAGTAACTTTGTTTTCACTTATGAACTTAAAGTGTACCAGAGCTCAAAGCATAGTAGGAATCGATACTTACCCGGGTCTTCCTCGAGCCCCATAAGCACGTGTAAGTCCCTCACCGTCCTCCTGCGGTCTGGCGTTCAGCCGCAGTCAACCTCGGTAGTTGGTTCAGTCACGTCAGTCGGGGTCTTCTGCGCATGAGCAGACCTCCCGCGCATGCGCAGAAGACTCCGACTGACGCGAGTGAACTAGTTACCGGGGCTGAACAGCAGACCGCAGGAGGACAGAGTGGGACTTGCACATGCTTGTGGGCCTGGAGGGAAGCCCTGGGTAAGTATCTATTCTTACTATGCTTTGAGCTCTGGTTTACGTTAAAGCGGAATATAACCCTGCATTTCAACTTTGCTCTAAAACATTATTTACAGTATATTATATGCAACCAGCATTTTTTTTTTTTACTAGACCAGCATTGGAAGGGTTACACAGAGCTTTAAAGTTCCTGGAGAGAACTGCAGACGCATCCAAAGCTGACATAGATACATTTATGTAAACAAAATGTATCTAAGTGTGAATGTGACTCACTCTCTCTGACTGAGGAGCTGGAGGACAGCCAAAGAGTGTGTAACATTTATCACTTGTTACATTCTATTTAGTTAAATGTATCTATCTGAACTTCTGCAAATCTCTCCACGGAACTTTAAACCTCTGTGTTTAACCCTTCCAATGCTGGTCTAGTAAAAAAAAATGCTGGATGCATATAATATGCTGTAAATAATGTTTTAGAGCAAAGTTGAAATGCAGGGTTATATTCCGCTTTAAGGGAAAAAGAAATGGACTGGTGCACACCAATACCGCTTCTGAGCACTTTTAAAAAAAGTGCTTCAAAAACCGCTTGGCTAATGTTTTTGAATGGGATTGATCACACCACAGCTATGTGATTTCCCCCCCCCCCCCCCCAAACACGGGACCTGCAGCATTTTGGAGGCGATTACGCAATATAGGAAAATTGCTCTAAAAAGCGCTGAACAGAGCAATTTTCCTAGCTTTTTTATTTTTTGCAAAAAGTGTTCACTTCCAGGTCAAAGTGTAAAAAAGGTATAAAATCTCTATACCAAAATGCTCCAAAAATCCCTAGGCATATAAATAGAAAATCGCTAGGCACATGCCTGGAATCGTTAATAAAAATCGCTTCAAAAACGCTAAGCGTTCGCAATTACGCTAGTGCTTTTTGGTGTGCACTAGCCTAAAGGGAAGTAGTGATGTGGTAGCACCCTCTAAAAAGATCCACTTGGATGTGCCTGGCTGGTAGTCCAGCAGCCCTCTGGAACGATCAATAGATAAGCAAAGAAGTTGGCTAACATGGTGGCCCATCTGTGCAAAGTGGTAGGCCACCGCCTGATCACTCAGTTTCTCTCTAATTGCATGTTTATGGGATGATAAACGTTTTTTAAGTTTTTGCGTGGTCTGGCCAATGTATAGTAGGCCACATGGGCATTTCAAAGCATAGACTACATAGTCTGAATCACATGTATGCCAGCCCCTAATCATAATTTCTGCGGGGAAGGTGGACGCCCATTGTCAATTCCGGCGGACCCAGGGGGACGGAGGCTGGTCGGTGAATGAGAGATTGGACAGGTGGGTGGTTCTACAATACTGCAGCCTATCAGGACAGCTATGTTTAAGTTCCCCATCAGGTCCACCAGCATAGGACTGTGATGATTGGGGCGGTTAGATTTGAATCCTATTGGATGCTGTTGATCATGTGTATTATATAAAGTTGTATACTGTCAGCTAGTGTGTATCTTGATTCCTAGCAAGCTTGATAAAGAGGTGTGCAACCTTGAAACGTTGCTTTAACTGCTGGAATCCTTCATGCAATAAAAGAGCAGAAACTTTACGATTGATGGTGCCGGCTGCTTCTTTGCTTATCTAGCCTAAAGGGAAGGCACACCTTGCTGGTTTAAAAAAATGAAGGATTTGCGCATCAGTTGGCTTGCCTGATACGTGGAACATGTGCTGTGGACTTCTAGGGCTTGACTCACTAAACCGTGATAACTCAAATATCACACCTTACCAAAGATATGACACCTTATCAGAGTAGCATAGCGAGCGCTACATACTTATGCCTGCTAATTAGCAATGGCACTCGTCCTGCCCTGAGCCCCTGCCGGTTCATAGCGCTCGCTATGCTACTCTGATAAGATGTGTTAACTTTGATAAGGTGTGATATTTGAGTTATCATGGTTTAGTGAATCAAGCCCTTAGAGTCCTGAGATGGCTGGTAAGATGCTAATAATTTCCAAGTTGGTGCAAATTTGTGTAGCTTGGAAATGGACCAGTCAAATGTGGTCGCTGCTGCATCTGGTTGGTCAATCTCCAGGCTGCATAAAGCCCCATCTACACCATACAATTTTTTGTTTGATTCGATTTGATTCAATCCGACATGTCCGATTGGCATTCGATTCGATTCAATTTTGCCATCGTTTTGCAATGGCAAATTGAATCGAATCCTGATTGGACATGTTGGATTGAATCGAATCGTACAAAAAATTGTATGGTGTAGATAGGGCATTTGTATCATCTTGGAGACCCTGGGAAGTTCTCTGAAGCTGGGAGTGCACTAGACCTTACAGAAAGCCATGTGGTTTCTGCACTGCGTTTTTATTGTTTTGCTGCATTTTTCTATACGGTTGCGTTTGTTTTTTTATTTACTTAAAGTAGACCCAAATTAAAAATACAAGATTTCAGAAATAAAATTTATTTTCTAAATTATAATAATAAATAGCAGCCTTTTTTCAGCTGCATGATGACAAATAAAATATTTCACATTTATTGGAGGAACCCCTCCCTTCCTTTCATATTGCCAGGACAGAATCCGGCAGACTGGTGGAGAAGGAGGTGTCCGGCAATGGAGGAATTGCTAATGGCTGCCACCTGTATAACCCTAGCTATGAAAAGAGAAGGGTGAAAAGCATGCACTGAAATGCTCATAGGCTTGACGGAGTGTTTATTTATCTTTGTATGTGTCAGAGTGGTGCAACTAAATATTTTCAATTAAAAAATTGTTTGGTTTGGGTCCGCTTTAAGGCCTCTTGCACACTGCAAGCGATTCCGATTCAGATTCCGCTTTTTAATCAGTTTTTACATCCGATTCAGATTCCGATTTGCAGTGTGCAGGGAGCAAACTGCAAATCGGAATCTAAATCGGATGTAAAAACTGATTAAAAAGCGGAATCTGAATCGGAATCACTTGCAGTGTGAAAGAGGCCTAATGGAATAGG
Source organism: Hyperolius riggenbachi (assembly GCF_040937935.1). NCBI lineage: Eukaryota > Metazoa > Chordata > Amphibia > Anura > Hyperoliidae > Hyperolius > Hyperolius riggenbachi. The sequence goes on along the minus strand of NC_090651.1, from coordinate 35,920,076 downwards.
ATGCATACATGTTTGTTTGTTTTAAAGTATGTGAAAATGCATTCCTCTGCATCTCCATTAAGATTTATGTGTGTTTTTACAAGCGTTATTGAAATTTTATGAAGCATGTTGTGCATTTTCTAAATCGTACAATGCACATATATGCGTTTTTACATGCGACCCGTACACTTTCAAAACTCTATCATTTTCCACAATGCTAGCATTTCTGCCTAGTGTGTTTTTAGTCTCAAGATATGGAGGCTCCTATATTAATTTCTTTTTAAGCAAGACCAGTTGCCTGGCAGCCCTGCTGGTCTATTTGGCTGCAGTAGTGTCTGAACCACACCAGAGACAAGCATGCGTCTAATCCACAGCTGATCTGCTGCATGCTTGTTCAGGGACTACGGCTAAAAGTATTAGGCCTCATTTCCAAGTGCAGTTGATAGGCAGTGAAATGTCTCTCAAACTCTCACAACTGCTCACTGCTGCCTGGTAACTGGTCACTGCTGCCTGGCAACTGCTTGCTGAGCACACAACTCAGCAGTCCGTGGAAAAGAGGCCTAAGAGTCAAAGGATCAGCAGAACAACCAGGCAACTTGCATTGTTTAACAATAAATAAATATAGCAGCCTCCATATGCCTCTTAGGTCAGTTGTCCTTTAAGTGAGGATATGGAAGCTGCTATATTTATTTCCTTTTGAACAATTCAGATTGCATGGCTGCCCTGCTTATCCTCTGCTTCTAATAGTTGTTATTATGGATTTTTAAACCGCCTACGTATTCCGTGGCACTGTACAAAGTAAGAAACTAACAGGAGCCGGGTAAGCTGTATATTGGCTTTATCACACACCTAAGTCTCCTGGCCACTACTTCATAAGTCTGCCTTTAGAGGGGCCAAAGCCTACTGTCATCTCCCTATTAGGCCCAGTGCACACCAAAACCTCTAGCAGATCCGCAATACGCTAGCGGTTTTGGGAGCTGATTTCAGAGCGATTCTAGGTATGTTTAGAGAGGTTTTCTAAACATACCTAGCGGTTTTGGGTGCGCTTTTGTGTAGCAGATTACACATATTGTTACAGTAAAAGCTGTTACTGAACAGCTACTGTAACAAAAATGCCTGGCAAACCGCTCTGAACTAGCGTTTTTCAGAGCGGTTTGCGTTTTTCCTATACTTTACATTGAGGACGAAACGCTTCCAAAAACCGCAAACGCGCAGCAGGAGGCGCGTTTGCGGCTTGGCAAAAAACGCAAACCGCCAGTGTGCACCATCCCATTGCAATACATTAGACGAGCGTTTTTATAGGCGGATGCGGCCGGCGGATCGCTCCAAAAACCGCTCGGTGTGCACTGGGCCTTAAGGTGCGTACACACATGCGACTATAGTCGTTTGTAACGATCGTTCCCCGATCTTTACCAACGACGATCGTTACAAAAAACGAACCAACGACTATTAAGGCAAACGACGAACGAGGCAAATCGCTACAAAACAAAGTTCTGTCTTGGCGGATTTTTACCACCGACGATCGTTAGCAAAAGTGGTACATCGTTGGAAACGATCGTTCGTACCATGCTGGACATGCGCATTTCACTTTTTCTCCAAGGAACTTTACAATTTTATGCGCAGGCGCATTAAGTGCTTTTACGTGGTGTAACGTTCGTTCTAACAATGTGATCGTTACACACTTTTTACAACTAACTTTACTTCGGTCGTTCTTTCGTCAATTAAAAGATCGTTCGTCGTTGACAACGAACGATCGTTGTCGCATGTGTGTACGTAGCATAACACTGCACCACAATTCAGGTTTGGAAAACAGCCAGAAAGGGCTTTTTGAAAACCTATCAATACTCTTCATACACTGCACTGTGGGGAAAGCCCAATCTCCCCCACTTCAAAGAAATTCTAGATCCCCAAATATGTAAATATATAAATATAAGGCCCAGTGCCCACCATAAACCTCTAGCAGATCCGCAAAGCGCTAGAGGTTATTGAAGTAGATTTTCAGAGCGATTCTAGGCATGTTTAGCGAGATTCTCTAAACCTGCCTAGCGGTTTTTGCAGCACTTTTGTGTGAGGGCCCTTTCACACCAGAGGACTTTTTCGGCGTTTTAACGCCACAGCCGAAGTTGGCGTTTTCCAAGGTAAAATGAAAGTCCATAGACTTTCATTCTACCTTTCACATCTAACTCGGCGTTTTGGAGCGTTGCGTTTCAACGCTCCCAGGAACTTTTCCAGGGCTGTTTACAGCCGAAGTTGGCTGTTGGCGTTTCAATGATAGTCAATGGAAAACGCCAACTTCAGCGTTTTCAAAGCGTTTTGCAGCTGACTTGTTCACTTATTTTTATAGAAGGGAAAAAAAGGACGTTTTCATATGAGCTGTAGAACGCTTTGAAAACGCTATGTATTGGCGTTAAGCAAAAGACTGAGTTTCAGCCTTTTCTACCGCAGCCTCTAGTGTGAAAGAGCCCTTACAGATTTCATGTATTGTTACAGTAAAGCTGTTACTGAACAGCTAATGTAACAAAAACGCCTGGAAAACCGCTCTGATCTAGCATTTTTCAGAGCTGGTTTCCACTTTCCTATACTTTAACATTGAGGCAGAAATGCCTCAGAAATCTAAAAAAAAATGCTGCAGCCCCCCGAGTTTGCGTTTGTGGAAAAAGCGACCCGCTCTGGTGTGCACCAGCCCATTCATTTTTATTATCCAAGCGGTTTTCCCCCTGCAAGCATTTTAAAAAAACGCTTCAGAACCGCTTTGGTGTGCACCAGCCCTCAGGGAACTTTTAACCAAGGATTGAACTTCATTCCAGTCAGTAGCGGATACCTCCTTTCCCACCAGAAATCTTTACATTTTCTTGAATAGATCACCAGGTGGGGTCTGTGTGGCTGATATTGTGATGAAGCCCCGCCTACGGTGTGATGTCATGATCTTGGTCCTGACAGTTTGCTCTCTGTGAATCTCATTGCATTGTGGGAAATAACGGCTTTTTCCAACTGCCAAGCAAGTAATATCTCCCTCTGTGCATAAAACTCTCAGTAATGAAGTTTCTGTACAGATCACCTGGCGGAATTAAAGATGTCACCACCAGTGATAAATTTCAGGATGTGAATCGGGTCGAGAAAGATTTTACAATGGGCAAATAATGACTAAATAATCTATAAATGAATATTGTAAAACAATAAGCAATATAATTGTTATTTTCACTACAGTTCCTATTTAAAGTATCTCTTGCTAAGGTATTGGTGCTGATACCGCAGGACTCCTTCAGAGATCTTGTAGAGTTTGTGCCTCAATGGGTCATATAGTTGCTGTGGCAGCACAAGGGGGGTGGTACCTGCACAATATTATCCAGGTGATGTACTGTGTATAGACTCAATAATGGAGTTCAATTTTCATCAATCCTTCTGAGAAATCATTTGGTATGGTCTGCCTTGTTGCTAGGCAGCAAGAACCACTGTATAGTTACCGATGTTACGAGTTCTTTATATGAACACTTCTTAGTATTGTAGTAATACAAACAAGGAAAACAAGAGTTTGCTTTCTTAAAACAAAGAATTTGCGATAAAACAGAAAGAGCTTGCTGGTTAGTCTGTCCCTCTCGGTGTTACAAGCCCTACTCCATAGAGCCAAATTAATCCGTGCCATGCACTGAGGAGGATCAAACAATCCGAAACAGTCTGTATGCATGTTGGATTATTATGGCTCTGTACAAATTAACAAGCTGACACATCATTGCATTCCAGCGGTTCTGGAGGTGTGTTTAGCTTCTAAGGGCAACAATGGTTAATTTGCATATATTCAGCAGTGATGCATTTCGGGAGATATCTCAAGCTCACTCCAACCTGAATTATTGCAAATTCTTTCTGTTTTAGGAATGTAAACTCTTGTTTTCCTTAGTATTTTAGTAAGGGGGCTTTTAGGACCATTGTAGCCCCTCACACACTCCAATGAGTTCTGGTTCACCATGAGCTTGCTGGTTAGTCTGTAATACAAACAAGGTTGACATGAGCAGGATGCCTAGAATAATCTGATCAGAGGTGGACAGGGCAGTTTCTGGCCACCCTCCTTACCCCATGCTACCAGGACACACACCGACTGCAGAAATATACTGGGATAGAATCCATTTCTTCGCTCGCAAGCTTTAGAAGGAATTTTTATTTTGTACTTTGTTAAAGTCTTCATATTCTTTCAATCTGCATTGAATTACGGTATTTACATTCTGATTAATGTTCCCTGAACAACCAGAATAAATGTACAGTATTTGATAGAAACAATCACAATAAAACTGATGCAAAACATATTATTATTAAAAGTGCAGCAGATAAGATGGTTGGATTTAAAGCTGAACTGTAGATATAAAATAAACACATTGTTTCACTTACCTGGGGCTTCCCCCAGCAACCGTCCTGTCCCGCGCCGCTCCTCAACGAGCCTCCGTTTGCCCGCCGCCAGCTACATTCGGTTTTGCCGCCGTTCCACTGCACCTTCACGGCTCTGGCCACACGTATCCTTTCTTCGCATTCCCAGCTATTGCAGTGGGGGTACACGAAGAAAGGATACGCTTGGCAGGGCTGTGCTACAAGTCACGGTACAGGACCGAGCGGCGGCGGTGGAACGGAGACTCGTTGAGGACCGGCGCGGGACAGGACAGCTGCTTGGGGAAGCCCCAGGTTAGGCCCCGTTCACACTGCACGCGTTTCCAGCCGCGTTTTGGAAACGCGTGCGGGAGGCCGACACACACGACATCAGACATTGCATAGAGTGCAATGTCTGATGTTCACACTGCATGCGTTCCGGACCTGTGCGGTCCGGGAACGCATGCTGCACGCATTTTTTGTAAAAACGCGTGGCTGTCCCATTCACTTTTCAGTGATGGGATCAGCCACGCAACGCACACAAACGCGGATGGCGTGTTCGCATGCGTTGCGTTCCGCATGCGTGGCCATCCGCGTTTGTGATGTGAACGGGGCCTTAGTGGAAACACTGTGTTTATTTTATATCTACAGTTCTGCTTTAAGGGCTTGTTCACACCTAGGGATTTTTGGCGATTTTTTTTAAGCGCTGGTGATTTCAGAAATCGCCCTAAAAGCATTTGTGCGAGTGTTCACATCTGAGAGGTTTGATTCCAAGCTGCCTCCTAAAGTGTGACACGGCTGTTCCCCTGGGGCCACAAAAGCAATCGGCGGTGATAGGCTGACGGGGGGAGGTATGGAGTGAGGGTGGGAAGAATAATAAAAAAAATAGGCATGTTCATTAAAAAAATTGTAAAAAAAGAGCTCTGCTGGTGGGGAGACAAGGGGGAGAAAAGGGGGGGACACTTGTGTGCTGAGTTGTGTGGCCCTGCAGCGAGCCCGTCAAGCCTCTTTCACAGTGCGACTTTAAAGTCGCACGTTAGACTAACGCACAGCAATACTAAGTCTGTGCGACATTCACAGTGCACACGTTGCGTTTGTGTGTAACGTGTAGTGTTATTAGAAAGTGCTGCAAACTGTGCGTTATACACGTTATTAGCTGCGTTGGACTGTTTGCACATGCTCAGTAATGACTTGGAAGCATACTTTTCATTGCCTGTATGCTCTACTGTATGGGACGATAACGGGGCATTAAAGGGGAACTGAAGAGAGAGGTATATGGAGGCTGTCATGTTTATTTCCTTTTAGACAATACCAGTTGCCTGGCAGCCCTGCTGATCCTCTGCCTCTAATACTATTAGCCATAGCCCCTGAACAAGCATGCAGCAGATCAGGTGTTTCAGTGGTTCAGACTTATAAGTCAGATCTGACAAGACTAGCTGCATGCTTGTTTCTGGTTTTAACCAGATACTACTGCAGAGAAATAGACCAGCAGGGCTGCCAGGCAACTGGTATTGATTAAAAGGAAATAAACATGACAGCCTCCATATACCTCTCTCTTCAGTTCCCCTTTAAGTTGCGTTGCGACTTTTTTGGGGCGTTACGTTGCAATTTACATTGCAACCTTAACGTCGCATCAAAACGCAACGTCCTACTGTGAAAGAGGCCTAAAGCTGCAGTGGCCCAATTTATGAAAAAAGGCCTGGTCACTAGGGGGGTTTAACACTGCAGTCCTCAAGTGGTTAAAAAGCTCCCGTAGTGTGGATTAGCCGTAAAAGTGGGTATCCTGAATAATTTGCTGCATTCTACTATATGTCCCTACAGGGCCTCTTTAACAGCTGCTGTGTGATCTGTGGTATCAGCTTTATCTCTCTGGTGCAGCGATACAGCTGCTGTTGCTCCATGTGACACTGCTGCTGCTGCTATCACCTCAGAGACATGTGCTAGCAGCTGGCCACGCCCTTCCTTCCTCTGCCAGAGATCGGCTGTCACACATGACGTCCTCTGCAATGGAGATGTTCAACAAGATGCTTATAATAATCCAAGCTGCCATACAAACAATGCAAACTTTATGCAGCTTAGCACTAGGCCAATCGAAATCATCAGGAATAGGGATAATCAGTGAGATGCAAATTCTTCCCAAATTATGCACATTTTTATGCAAATGTATGCAGTTTGAAAATGGACCAATCAGTTTAAACCCAGGTTTAAATTGATTGGTCCATTTTAAAGCTACATATATCTGCCTAAAAATTTGTATCAACTCAGAAGAATTCGCATATCTTTGATCATCTCTAATCAAGAAGTGCACTCCCGTTCGTTTCCATCACCACCCTGCCGGTCCATGATCATTGAATGGGAACAACTGTTCCCAAAGCCGATCACAGCGCCTGTAGTGAATAAAAGCCGTTGCAGTGTCTTATCGTGCTACCCTAGAGCTGCCTTCCGCACTGAGCAATACATATGCTCTGTGAGAACTTTAAACAAACTACCCCAAATATCTCAGCAACTACCTCCATGCCAAATTCGAGCCCTCTCCCCCAAACCCCGCTGGTTTCCAAGATAGAGTAAAGAAATCTATCTTGGGAACCAGTGGGGCTGGGCGGCTGCAAGTTGAAACATGTAGTTCTGGGGTCTTCTCCATATCCTCAAAATCTGGGGAGTGCAGGAGGCGTGGCTATGGAGTTATCACCTGCAGCATAAGAGAATAGGGAAACTAGCAGCACAGGATCGTACAGCACATGCAGTGGAGCATAAATTTAGGGCAGCACGATCGGACACAGAACTTGCATCACTGAGATGCCGGTGTAATAACAGATAGTGCAGCCCGGCACGTTGTGCACCCTCCGCATGCGCAGTAAGTAGGGCCGGTTTAAGCAACAATGGGGCCCCAGGGCAAAATAAACCTGCCCCCCCCCCCCCCAACATATACCCCGGAACAAAAATCGGCATTAGGGGACCTTTTTTGCAGCTGGTATAGTCAGGGTGTGAAGTCCCAATCGGTCGGAGCTCCACATTCTGGCTATCCCAGCCTGCATGGTGGAAAAGGGTTAAAAAGTTTCAGGAGGGGAGACCCCACATAATATTTTTTTTTTTTTTTTTTTTTAATTCCCACACTCTAAACATAAAAAAAAAATTGGGAAAATAGGAAAAAATGCCAGGGATCTTCATACAGCCATATTGCGGCTGTATAGCGATCTCTGGCCAAAGCGCTGCGGCTGCATAAAGACCCCCTGGAAACCCTGTCAGGAAATTTATTGCGCTTTTGTTTGATGCATGTAAAATTACACTACCGTTAGGTTTGCTACTAAAAGTTACATTTACCGCATTTAAAAGTATACTTTTTTCCTTAGAAACTTTAAAATTGATTTTCTCAAAAACTATAAGATCTTTTTGAAAAATAGTTTTTTCCTCTTATTCCTAATGATCTCCTTAACATATCCTGCTAATTTAGAGTTTCTAGCATTTAAGGTGGATTTGCTATTAACCATTAAAGTCGGCAGGTTTTTAAATGTGTATTTTTTTTCCCTTTGAAAATTCAAAATCTATTTTCTCAAAAACTATAAGGTAGATTGAAAAATGTTTTTTCCTCTTGTAGCCACTGGGGGCCCCTACAAGCTCTGGGGCCCTGGGGCAGCTGCCTCCTTTGCCTCTATGGTAGCGCCGGCCCTGGCAGGAAGAGCCTGTTTCCCGTTTAATTGTTCTGCCGCACTAAACACCCCAAATATCTCCACTTCCACACCACCTACATACATTTTCAGGGTAGGGAGAGGACCTCCCGAACTCCCTCTGTGCCAAACTGCAGCCCCAAAGCCCCGCTGGTTCCTGAGATTTCTGTAATCAGTCTCTGGAACCAGCGTGGCTCAGGGGCTGCAATTTGGCACATAGGGAGATCGGGGGTCCCCTTCCTACCCTGAGAATGTCAGGAGTGTAGGTGGTGCGGAAGCTGAAATATTTTTGGGAAATACGGTAATACTTAAGTTCCCACTGAGCATGCGTGATAATCAGTAAGGAAGGCTGTTTCCAGGCTGCACTATCTGTCATTTCACCGGTATTCACTCTGGCTGGGAACACACTGAGCAGAAACGGTAGCGTTGCGGAAAACGCAGCATTCAATGGGCCGCATTAAAAAACGCATATGCGGTTTATAATATACGTTTTAAAAGTGCTGGTTTTGCTGCATATTTTTCAAAAACTCCTCAAAAATGCACATAATGAAAGTCAATGGTGACGCAATGTAATGCGTTTTTATATGCTTTTTTTTAATAAAAAAAAAACAAAACAATGTTTTTTGATGTATTTCCACTTTCTGTCGTCTTACTAGTCATTTGCATAAAACACAATTGAAAAATGCATGCAAAACGCATATGCGAACCGCAAATGCATTAAAACACATATAAAATGCAAAAAGCATGTGCGGAAACAAAAATACAAACGCATAGAAAATACATGGAAAACGCAATACAAACGCATATGCAGAAAAACACGTTTCCCAGACTGCGAAGTGTGCACCCAGCTTCTCAAAGTGAAAGTAAAGAAAACCTACACAAAACCTCTTGTGTACTGTCCACAGTACACAGGAATTAAGTGTGGCAGGCCTGGCGTGCGTGCGTGGGGCAGCATGCGTGTGGCTGGCGGTGGGCACGCGCATGGCGGATTACTGACAGACCTAGCCTGTTTTTAAACGGCTAAAGTCACTAGTGGGCAAATAAAATGTGTGGGTTTTATTAAAGTTAATGGCGAATGAATGGGAGGAGCGTGATGTGAAAATTGCACTGGTTTTTAAGGAGGAAAAAGTGGTTGGGAAACGGTTAAAATAAACCTAAAGGGAAAAAAAAAGTGGCCCCTCCTAAAGAGGCTGTCCCCACCCTCCTCACCAGAGAGGATCCAGCGCTGGCGTGACACCCTCAAAAATCCCCTTGTCGGCGGTGCACACAGGCGCACTTGTGACTTTCCGCTTAGGCTGTGGCAGAAATAGCCCCCTGTTTCGTCTGGAGCCCCAGCGGTAAGCTGCTAGTGCACCTGCGCGTAGCGGCCAATGCTTTTGTTTTGATTGGTTTGTGGGTCTCGGCGACAGATCAGGCTGCTGGAGGTGGACTCAGGCAGCCTCATTAGGATCCAGAGACTCTCCCCTCCAGAGGTAAGTATCTAAGTATTTTTATTAATTTAACCACTTCATCCCGCGGGTTGTTTTCACCTTATGGATGAGAGGAATTTTCACATTTCAGCGCTTTTCCCTTTCATTCCCCAATAACTTTCTCACCACTTATCACAACAAAACTATCTATACCTTGTTTTTTTTCGCCACCAATAAGGCTTTCTTAGCATGGTACATTGTGCTATGTATTATTTTATCCTAAACTTATTTTAATGGGAATAATAAGAAAATGGAAAAAAAAAATTCATTATTTCTCAGTTTTCAGCCATCATAGTTTTAAAATAAAATGTAAAACTGTGGATAAAAGACACACATTTTATTTGTCCATTTGTCCCGGTTATTGCAGCATTTAAATTATATTCCTAGTACAATTTATGGTGACAATATTTTATTTGCAAATAAAGGTGCAGTTTTACATCCATCACTATTTACAAGCCCATAATTTAATAGTAATATACCCTCTTGACATACAGTACATATTAAAAAAAATTCCCTCCCTAGTGTATGTAGGTGCAATTTTACTATTTGGCCACAAGATGTCCTCACGCATTATTTTCTATTAGCGTACTGTAAGTGCACTTAGGAAGTGACGCAGGCATCTCATTGATGCCGGTGATTACAAGGACCTGCGATATATTAATCTAATGATCGGCGGCAGAAACAAGCAAGCAGGAGTGAGCGCAGCGGCACAATTGTTACCAAATCTGGGAATGATCACTGTTTTTTAATAAAACCAGTGATCATTATCGCTGTACAAGCACGGATCGGCTCAGGGGACTTCTGTCCCCTGCCACCAATTCCCCGTCTGGTGACTTGGCTAGTAATCAGCCTGGCAGAATCTCGGCCAAGCGGTTCTACCCACTTACCCCGCCTGGTCTGTTGTGCGCTGCTCTATCAACCCTCCTCCTCTTCTCCATGGCAACAGAACGCATCACTAGACTGGAGGCTAGTGACACATCTGTACATATCTGTATAATGGCTAGATAGTGTGCCCCGCCCCTGACATAGGTGACCAGGGTTCAAATCTCAGCTCTTCCTATTCAGTAAGCCAGTACCTATTCAGTAAGGAGACCTTGGGCAAGACTCCTTAACACTGCAGGGTGGCCTACTGAGCTCTCAAGCACACTTTCCAAACAGGAGAAAAGTGCTATAACAATAATAGTGTTATTATTAGTCTAGGCCAGTGATGGCTAACCTTGGCACTCCAGCTGTGGTGGAACTACAAGTCCCATGAGACATTGCAATACTCTGACAGCTCTAAGCATAACTCGGGGAGGCAGAGGCATGATGGGATTTGTAGTTTTGTCACAGCTGGAGTGCCAAGGTTAGCCATCACTGGTCTAGGCTTTGCTCTGTCGCTCGAGGGATTGTCAGTCCTCCTAAGTGTGTAGGAGGTTTTAAACTCTGCATGCCAGAATTTTTTTATAGACTTTACAGACCTACTTCGCCTAGCCAGAGATGTCTTTAAAAAAAACAGCTGCCAGGAGAGTGAAGGCCAATCCCTTCCCAACACAGATCCATCACCTGATGCCACCCACCTCCTCCCTCTGCTGCTGAGATTAGCTCCTTGTAGCCAGCACTGCAGCCTGGCAGAGTCTTCTCTGTATTTTTAAAAATAATCACCCTGTTCTACTTGCAAGTTGCAACACAAAACTATCTCTCATTGCTGTTTCATCTAATCTTTAAATAAATAAATAAAAATACACAGGTATTAACCTTTCAATAATACTGTGCCAGCCAGTTATAAGCCTTTCTGTAATACTGTTTGAGAACATGCAAACTCCATGCATAGGTCTGCCGGGAAAGTATAGCAAGGGCCAAGACAGGTATTCAGTCCTTTGTGACATATTGTACATACTGTATTTAAATTTTTTCAAGGCTAGCCTCAAGCGGACCATGTGTTAGCTTTAAAGCAAACCTGAGGTGAGAGTTATATGGAGGCTGCCATATTGATTTCCTTTTAAGCAATACCAGTTGCCTGGCTGTCCTGATGATCCTCTGCCTCTAATACTTTCAGCCACAGACCCTGAACAAGCATGCAGCAGATCAGGCGTTTCTGACATTATTATCAGATCTATCAAGCTTAGTGGCATGCTTGTTTCTGGTGTTATTCAGACACTGCTGCAGCCAAATAGATGAGCAGGGCTGCCAGGCAACTCGTATTGGAAATGTATATGGCAGCCTCTATGTCACTCTCACTATGGATTCACTTTAAATCACCAATATGCATATCATAAGAAAGTAGGCTAATGGTACGTACACACTTGCGATAACGATCGTTTGCAAGGAACGATAGTTACCAGATGAACAATATTGGAACGATTGGAATGCAATGATGGGATGCAGCGATCATCATACACATTTTAACGATCGTTCTCGCAGAAAAGAACGATCAGAGGGAAATGCTGCGTACATATTTATATAAAATAAAAAAAAAAACACTAAAATAGTTACAATAGATACAAATATATGATAGTTAACTTGAAAGCAAAGTTTCTTTGAAATTTGTAATGTAACAATCTTTACGGCCACGCTACACGGGAAGTACTGAAGCTGGGCAAAATCCATCGCAGGCACATTGGCCCTTGTACCGATCGTTCTCGGCAGATAACTGTACACACTATTGTTTTGTAACGATTGTCGCTCGATACGATCCGTCCTGTTGGATCTTCTCATCGTGCCGATATCGTTCGTTCGTCGTCGTACTTAATGATCGTTTGGTAAAGTTCTTTACCCGATTGTTGGCAGACCGATCATTAAGCTGCTGTTTCAAATGACAGTCACAGGTGTACGTACCATAAGTCATGCGAAATGCATACCTAATGAAGTGTGGTGGCTAATTGCAATTTCTGCCAGGGCAGGATTTACCATAAGGCACTGTAGGCACATGCCTACAGGCGCCTGATGATAGAAAGGCGGCTCACTCTGCTCCTCGAGTGCCTTCCTCCTCCTTCCCTGTGCAACTTGATACTAAGGGTACGTCTGGCTACCTAACACTGCTGCATCTGTAGCTACCTGTGATGGGCAAGGGAAGTAAGGCAGAATTGACAACTGGGTCAGCCAGCAAACCTGCAGTTGTCAGGAGTTTTTTGTAGGCTCATGGTGGGTGAAGTTTAGGGTGTCAGGACATCTGTGCCTATAGGCTCCTGTGCTGTAAATCTGGGCCTGATTTCTGCGTCAATTTTGCCTGAATATTTGAGTGGATTATTGTAAAATAAAAAAATCTAAATCACAATTAACAACATTAATATACATAAATGTGTAACAAATTCCAAGACACAAAAGGGTGAGAGAGCCCTGCCCTTGCGAGCTTACAATCTAAATACAGTGGCTTGCAAAAGTATTTCTGATCAGCGCTCTCCTTGTTCGGCCTGTGAGTTTAGGTGGATGGCCTTGTCTTGGTAGGTTTACAGTTGTGACATACTCCCATTTCTGAATGATCGCTTGAACAGTGCTCCGTGGGATGTTCAAGGCTTTGGAAATCTTTTTGTAGCCTAAGCCTGCTTTAAATTTCTCAATAACTTTATCCCTGACCCGTCTGGTGTGTTCTTTGGACTTCATGGTGTTATTGCACCCAAGATTCTCTTAGATGACTTCTGAGGCCATCACAGAGCAGCTGTATTTGTACTGACAATAGATTACACACAGGTGCACTCTATTTAGTCATTAGCACTCATCAGGCAATGTCTATGGGCAACTGACTGCACTCAGACCAAAGGGGCGGAATAATTATGCACACACCACTTTGCAGTTATTTATTTTCAAAAAAATGTTTGGAATCATGTATGATTTCCGTTCCACTTCTCACATGTACACCACTTTGTGTTGGTCTTTCGTGTGGAATTCCAATAAACTCAATTCATGTTTGTGGCAGTAATATGACAAAATGTGGAAAACATCAAAGGGGCCTAATACTTTTGCAAGCCAAATTTTGCAATACCATATATAATATGGTGTGAGATGACGGTAAGGATATTAGGCTAGCTCGAGCTCCTCTAAGGGTCAGCTAGTGACATGAATTATTCAGTGTGCTCTATATACTGATCCAGAGAATGTTTGCACTATATAAAAGCATAATCACATAATAATAGTAATCTATATGTGCTATTATGTGTGCCTTTGTATGCTATCACATGTATTACATGTGCTTTTTTTCTGCTGTACTACCTCTGAGCGCTGTCATTTAGATAACGTCTCATACATTTGGCCCTCTGAGGCCTAATTAGTGATATCTATCACTGCGTTATTCCTGCCATTCATAACATGGAGATGTGTGTATATTATACAGTGATTCATATATAATAATTGCTTTGTGTGATTTGCCCCTTGGCCTCAGCACACTCAGAAGGCGCAACCTGCGGATAAACAAAGGCAACATTATTATTGCGGCTGCAGCTTCCCAGGATCTATGGCTGGATTGTTTTCACATTTGTTTGTATTGGCTTTTTGTAAGCCCATCATTGAAAAACAGTATTAAAGTAGACCTGTAGCAAAAATAAACTTATGAGATAATAAATTGTTTGCATAGTACAGATAACAAATAGAACATTAGTAGCAAAGAAAAGAGTCTCGTATTGTTTTCCTTTCCAGTACAGGAAGAGTTAAAAACGTTATGCGTATACCATTTATGGGTTAGCAGCCCCAGGTTGTAACTATGTTTAATTGTCGGTCAGCAGTTAGGTCTCTTCCGAGAGGGCAAGTCATCGTGGTGAAAGTGTCTAGTATTGAACAATCTGCACACAGGCTGTTTTTGAAGCCAACGTCCTCCTTTGCTGCCTCTGTTTTCAATGCAAGTTGTGTAATCTCCCCGTGTGTGGGCTCTGCACATTTATGCAGCTCGTCAATTCGGGTGCAGCCTGTATTTGAAATACATCTGCCATTTCCGCCTCTTGTACAAAAACTTCAGTTGTTATATATGCAAAAGAACGTCTCTGAGATATTTGAACCACTGGGTTGAATACAGTCCTTTTTTCTGAAGCACTTAAACAGCTAAAAAACAGTGAGAGACGGGTTAAGATACGGTTTTACAGCAGGTAAGTTCAAAGGGTCATTATTACTGCTTTGTTTTATAGCTTAAAAGACTGAGGCTAGGTTCACAGTAGGATGTTGCATTATGATACGACGTTAAGGTCGCGACGCAAAAATTGCAACGCAATGCAACTAAAAAGTCGTAACACAACTTAACGCTGCATTGCTGCCGCATACACTAGATACAATGTTACCATTCTGCACTTCAGCCTTGACAAAGGGGACCCCTCGGGGCCCCGAAACTACTCATTGGTTTACTGGAATGGTTGTGTCACTTTTTGAATAAATAAGACTTGGTTTATTTGAGTGGGTGGAGCTTCTGGAACTTCTTCAAAACAAACAGTAGGGAATTCTAATAAGTGGTCTTTTCTGGCAAGGTGCCACAATCCCTCCCAGGTGTCACACGAGTCCTCTCGTTGGAAGTATAAGTGTTTATTTCAATAACCGTCTAGGACTCTTTACTACTTGTGCATTGCTGATCATGGCTGGTGGGGTTTCCAGCAAGGCCACGCCCGGATTTACCTCACAGGAGCCTATAGACACAGATGTCCTGGCACCTAAGAATTTCCGCCCCATGAATCTACAAACTCCACCGAACCGCAATGTAAGTGTGCTGGCTGTCACTTCTCCCTTAATTCCCTTCCCATCACTGGTAGCTACAGGTGCCCTTTAATATTAGATAGCCAGAAGTACCCTCAATATTAAGTAGCTAGAGGTGCCCCTAAGTATTAGATACTAGCTAGGGGAACCTCACTATTAAGTATCTAGAGGTACCCCTGACTGAAGGGAGCTCTTGGCACTGGAATGCCGAAAGCAGGGTAAGCAACCCCTCACTTAAACACCATCAGGACTCTGCATAGGAAAGGGGGAGGGAGGCACTCGGGGGGGGGGGGGGGGGGAGAGTGAGCCTCACTTCCGTCATCAGGCGCCTGTAGCCACGTGCCTACAGTGCCTTATGGTAAATCCGGCCCTGAGCAAGGCACAGTGTGCAACACGTAAGGACATCAGGAGCGCACAGACCGATGTCCTTACATGTCTGATGTTTCCAACCATGTGTTGCGATTTGGAGCGATATGCACCACATGGTTGCAATGAAATATTTTACACAGACAGACATTTATTGTGAACGGGGTCAACGCTGTATCGGAGAGCAACACAAGTTCCATGTTTTGCTACCATGATCCGGACAAAAACCTCCAGGACCAGAGGTAAAGATTCCTAAGTGCCCCCCCCCCCCTCCACAGTAAAGGTAGCCACATCCCCCCAGTATAGATAGCCAGATTCAATTCAGCCTCTAGGCCAGGCTTTCTCAACCAGAGTTCCTTGAGTGCTCTGCAGGGGTTTTTTGGCATTACCTCCCCCCTCCCCATTGTGGGGGAATTATGATAGAGCACACTATAATAGAGGGTACTGTAAAAAGCAGCACTAAATTGGAGCTCAGTATAATAATGAGCACATGAATAAAAAGCACTAGGATAAGGAGACAGTATAATGAGTGGCAGTGTAATTAGGGGGTAGTGAAATATACAGTGTCACCTACTTTTAAAGACCACGCCTCCTGCAAAATAAATGCCGGGGTTCCTCAAGATCAAAAAAGTGTTTGCAGGTGTTCCTTGAGATCCACAATTTGCAGCAGGGCCGGCTTAAGGGGCTCTGAAGCCCTGGGGCAAATTGAATGGGGGGGCCCCCTGCCTGAACACCCCCCTTCCCGGTGATTACCTCTGCTCCCCGGGGCCCTTGCTAACAAGCTGCAGCAGCAATTACTCACCTCTTCCGGCAGATGGCACAGTCCGGGCACTCTTGCCATGTTGTCCTCCACCTCCTCTATGATCCGGCATGCGTTATTTGTAAACACGAGTCGGGTCAAAGAGGAGGTGGAGGACAACATGGCAAGAGTGCCCGGACTGTGCCGTCTGCCGGAAGAGGTGAGTAATTTCTGCTGCAGCTTGTTAGCAAGGGCCCCGGGGAGCAGGCAGCATTTAGCTGGGCCGGCGGCGGGGGCCTCTGCAGAGGTCGGGGGCCCCGGGGCAATTGCCCACATTGCCTCTATGGGAGTGCCGGCCCTGATTTGCAGGGTTCCTCCAGGTAAAAAGAGAAAGCCTGCTCTAGGCTGAATAGGTGGCGTCTGGTGTGATGTCCTTTCAGTATAAGTAGCCTGTTTCCACCTCCCCCTCATGACAGCTGATCTCTGTCATTGGCTGACAGGGGGAAGGAGGGAGGGAGAAAAAAAATAAATAGGGAAATTTATTACAAAAAAAGCACAAATAAAAAAAATAAATAAACATTGTGGGAGCGATCAGAGCCCACCAACAGAAATCTCTGTTGGTGGGCAGAAAAGGGGCCGGGGGGTGGAATCACTTGTGTGCTGAGTTCTACGGCCCTGCAGTAAGCCCTTATAGAGAAACTCCATCCAAGAATTGCACTTTATCCCAATCAGTAGCTGATACCCCCTTTTACATGAGAAATCTATTCCTTTTCACAAACAGACCATCGGGGGGCGCTGTATGACTGATATTGTGGTGAAACCCCTCCCACAAAGAAACTCTGAGTACTGAGGTACTCCTGGCAGTTTCCTGTCTGTGAACCTTGTCGCATTGTGGGAAATAGTTGTTTACAGCTGTTTCCAACTGCCAAAAAAGCATGCAGCAGCTACATCACCTGCTAGCAGTAAAAATGTCACCATGTGATAAATGTCAGAATGTAAATCAGGGAGAGGAAAGTTTTTACAATGAGCAAACACTGACTAAATAATTTATACATAATTATTGTAAAAATGAAGCACTTTTTTTATTACATTATTTTTACTGGAGTTCCTCTTTAAAGCTGCAGTGGCCTGATTTGTAAAGAATAGCCTTGTCACTAGGGGGGTGTAAGCCTACGGTTCTGAACTGGTTAATCAACATCTGGTTTGTACAGACGTGCGCAAGTGCAAAGTCTATAATGCAGTGCAAAGCAACTGTTCACACTTCTCAGCTTTGAGTGCGTCAACGCATGTATTTTCAGAAACAAAAAGCAGCAGAAACGAAAAGCATTATTATACTGCAGGCCATTGACGCGCATCTCACCGCATTTATTCCGAACATCGCATTTACTTTATGATGCAGTGCGATTTTCTCTGTTCAAAAGCCTCCGCTTAGCTCCTTTTACACTGCAAATCGCAATTCAAATTTGCGATTTTCACTGGATGCTAGCAGCACAAAAAGAAAAACGTGGAAAAGGTACAGCATGCAGGCTCTTTTATTCTACATGCTATTCCAATTTCCGATTTTGATGCGATTTTATATGTGTTTCTGATTTAATTTTTTTATGCAATAAAAAAGTCCCACAAACTGCGTTTTTCTTCTTGTGTTGCTGGTATCCAGTGTAAATCGCAAATCGGAATTGTGATTTGCAGTGTAAAATAAGCTTTCTGACGCGCCGCAGTGCACCACTGTGAACTTAGCCTTAGGGCTCTTTACCACTTGGAAAAACAACCGCAATCGTGCTGCAATTGCGAATCTTTCCAATTTACATCGCTTTAACTCCACCGCGATGTATCGTGATTTGCATTTGCAATTTGTGCCGAGGAAAAAATAAAAACTGAGCGGGGATTTGCCAAATTGCGGGGAGAATTGCATAGCAGTGCAATCGCTATGCGATTTTCCCAGACCAAACGCGTCAAGGTGACAATTGCTCTCAGAGCAAAATTAATTACAGCGCAAGCAGATCGCACCAATGGAAACAGTTGCCACGATTTCTATTAGGTTTTCTGTACCTAGTTTTTTGCGATCTGTTCGTAATTAGGATCGCAAAATGACTGTAGTGAAAAAGAGCTTTAGGTCAGTTTGTGTACGGTTAGCTTTAGAGATCAGCAGAGATCTAATCGAGCGTCAGCGGAACGGCTGCCATTTTGCTTCTGCGCAATGCGATACAACTCTACATAGACGATGATCCAGAGTTCTTACTATACGCCCAATCACCCTATAAACTCACGTCGATCAAAATTTGATTGAGCGGGCAACTTGCAAGCAACAGTAGTTGTGTAAAGTGATATATGTGTGACCTGCCTACTCTGCAGACCATATATTAGTCTTTCATGCAGTATCTGGAAAAGCAATGACATATGTATTCTCTTTCTCTGTGCAGCAGTGATGTCACTGTCACCGTGAGGAGGAACCCACAGTGACAATCGCTGTACACTATGTCACAGCATACTATGGATTGTGAGAAGGAACCTACAGTGACATTCGCTGCACACTGTCACATCATGCTATGGATTGTCTGAAGGAACCCACAGTGACAATCGCTGCACACTGTCACAGCATGCCACAGACTGAGAGGAGGAACTTGCAGTGATAAACGCTGTACACTATGTCACAGCATGCCACAGACTGAGAGGAGGAGTGCCATGGCAGAGATGGCAGATAAGCTTATTTGAAAGCACAGGATGACAATATAATCAACCCCTATGTCACACTGACACAGACTTAGAGGAGGGACCCACAATGACAATTGCTGCACGCTATGTCACGGCATGCCAGAGCATCTCAGAGGAGGAATCCACAGTGACAATCGCTGCACACTATGTCACAGCATGCCACAGACTGAGAGGAGGAACCCACAGTGACAGTAACTGCACACTGTCACAGCATGCCACAGACTAATGCTGGGAATACACGGTACGTTTTTGAGGCTCGATTATCCCGCCCAATGGATTTCTCGCTCGATTCCGCGCCCGATTCTCTTATCTTCCATTCGTTTTTCTTATCTTTTCCCATTGTTACCTATGCAAAATCGAGCGCGGAAACGATCGGGCGCGAGATCGGACAAGTCAGAAATTATCGAGCCATCTAATCGGCTCAAAATCTGTTCCCAGCATAAGAGGAGAAACCCACTGTGACAATAACTGCACACTGTCACAGCATGCTACAGACTGAGAGGAGGAACCCACAGTGACAGTAACTGCACACTGTCACAGCATGCCCCAGACTTAGGGATGGAACCCACAGTGACAATCGCTGCACACTGTCACAGCATGCTACAGACTGAGAGGAGGAACCCACAGTGACAATCGCTGCACACTGTCACAGCATGCTACAGACTGAGAGGAGGAACCCACAGTGACAATCGCTGCACACTGTCACAGCATGCTACAGACTGAGAGGAGGAACCCACAGTGACAATCTCTGCACACTATGTCACAGCATGCCATAGACTGAGAGGAGGAACCCACAGTGACAATCGCTGCACACTGTCACAGCATGCTACAGACTGAGAGGAGGAACCCACAGTGACAGTAACTGCACACTGTCACAGCATGCTACAGACTGAGAGGAGGAACCCACAGTGACAATCGCTGCACACTGTCACAGCATGCTACAGACTGAGAGGAGGAACCCACAGTGACAATCTCTGCACACTATGTCACAGCATGCCATAGACTGAGAGGAGGAACCCACAGTGACAATCGCTGCACACTGTCACAGCATGCTACAGACTGAGAGGAGGAACCCACAGTGACAGTAACTGCACACTGTCACAGCATACCACAGACTGAGAGGAGGAACCCACAGTGACAGTAACTGCACACTGTCACAGCATGCTACAGACTGAGAGGAGGAACCCACAGTGACAATCGCTGCACACACTGTCACAGCATGCTACAGACTGTGAGGAGGAACCCACAGTGACAATCGCTGCACACTGTCACAGCATGCTACAGACTGAGAGGAGGAACCCACAGTGACAATCACTGCACACTGCCACAGCATGCTACAGACTGAGAGGAGGAACCCACAGTGACAGTAACTGCACACTGTCACAGCATGCTACAGACTGAGAGGAGGAACCCACAGTGACAATCGCTGCACACACTGTCACAGCATGCTACAGACTGAGAGGAGGAACCCACAGTGACAATCACTGCACACTGTCACAGCATACCACAGACTGAGAGGAGGAACCCACAGTGACAATCTCTGCACACTATGTCACAGCATTCTACAGACTGAGAAGAGGAACCCACAGTGACAATCACTGCACACTGTCACAGCATGCCACAGACTGAGAGGAGGAACCCACAGTGACAATCGCTGCACACTGTCACAGCATGCCACAGACTGAGAGGAGGAACTTGCAGTGACAATCACTGCACACTGTCACAGCATGCCACAGACTTAGAGATGGAATCCACATTGACAATCGCTGCACACTATGTCACAGCATGCCACAGACTGAGAGATGGAATCCACAGTGACAATCGATGCACACTATGTCACAGCATGCTACAGACTGAGAGGAGGAACCCACAGTGACAATCGCTGCACACTATGTCACAGCATGCTACAGACTGAGAGGAGGAACCCACAGTGACAATCACTGCACACTGTCACAGCATGCCAAAGACTAAGAGGAGGAACCCACAGTGACAATTGCTGCACACTGTCACAGCATGCCACAGACTTAGAGATGGAATCCACAGTGACAATCGCTGCACACTATGTCACAGCATGCCACAGACTGAGAGATGGAATCCACAGTGACAATCGATGCACACTATGTCACAGCATGCTACAGACTGAGAGGAGGAACCCACAGTGACAATCGCTGCACACTATGTCACAGCATGCTACAGACTGAGAGGAGGAACCCACAGTGACAATCACTGCACACTGTCACAGCATGCCACAGACTGAGAGGAGGAACCCACAGTGACAATTGCTGCACACTGTCACAGCATGCCACAGACTTAGAGATGGAATCCACAGTGACAATCGCTGCACACTGTCACAGCATGCTACAGACTGAGAGGAGGAGCCCACAGTGACAATCTCTGCACACTGTCACAGCATGCCACAGACTGAGAAGAGGAACCCACAGTGACAATCGCTGCACACTGTCACAGCATGCCACAGACTTAGAGATGAAATCCACAGTGACAATCGCTGCACACTGTCACAGCATGCTACAGACTGAGAGGAGGAACCCACAGTGACAATCACTGCACACTGTCACAGCATGCCACAGACTGAGAGGAGGAACCCACAGTGACAATCGCTGCACACTATGTCACAGCACGCCATAGACTGAGAGGAGGAACCCACAGTGACAATCGCTGTGCGTTACATCACAGCATGCTACAGACTGAGAGGAGAAACCCACAGTGACAATCACTGCACACTGTCACAGCATGCCACAGACTGAGAAGAGGAACCCACAGTGACAATCGCTGCACACTATGTCACAGCATGCCACAGACTAAGAGAAGAGGGATCCACAGTGACAATCTCTGCACACTATGTCACAGCATGCCACAGACTGAGAAGAGGAACCCACAGTGATAATTGCTGCACACTATGACACAGCATGCCACAGACTGAGAGGAGGAACCCACAGTGATAATTGCTGCACACTATGACACAGCATGCCACGACTGAGAGGAGAAACTCACAGTGACAATCTCTGCAAACTATGTCACAGCATTCTACAGACTGAGAAGAGGAACTCACAGTGACAATCGCTACAAACTATGTCACAGCCTGCCACAGACAGAGAGGTGGAACCCACAGTGATAATTGCTGTCACAGCCTGCCACAGACTGAGAGGAGGAAACCCCAGTGAGAGGAGCATAGATGAAAATAGCTTTCCTATTACACCTCTTTCCCACCCCCAGGTCTCACCCACTTTCATGATGCCCCCATTTCCCCTTGTTTTGGCAATGCCTGTATATGTAGCTTGGTCCTGCCAATAAAGCTATTTTTGAGTATTATTATTATTTTATGTATATATATAACTGCTCCCCTGCCGTTGAATGCCAGTGCTGTGCTGGTCTGTCATTGTGAAACGTGTCACACAGGTGAGAGACACACACAGACTCCCAGCCCTGAGCTCTGCACATTCCTCTGTTCACAAGACAATTCCTCCGCCTGAGACTACATCTCCCTGCATGCTCTCCGGCCGCAGCGGCGCTCTGATTGGTCGGCTGGCAGCTTCTATTTGGACTGTGCATGTTAGGGAGGAAGCTGAGCCTCTGGCATGCAGCAATGAAGAGGGGTAAGAGGGGGAATATAAGAGATATATATATATATTTATATATACAAGGGGGGAGATGTCAGGAGTGTTTGCTATAGGGGCTTCCTGGCAGTGAGTGTTACTGGGCTGCCTTTTCCTCCTCCTGATCTCTGTATTATATAATATATAGGTTGCCCTTTTATATCTCTTATATGCTGACTGTTCTGTCTGCTCCAATCTTCTTATGTCTCTCTTATAAGTCACTGATCTCTGATATTTCCTGCAGGCTTGTGTCTCCTGGCAGATTGCTGTGTGTTCTGTGCTTTGGCTTTCTGATTTGATGTGTTTTATACTTGAGATGTCTTTTCTTTCTTTCTTTTTCTTTTTTTTTTTTTTTTACCCTTTACTCCTCCCTGTAGTCACAGTGCAGTCTGTACTGTCTACACCGTTCACTCTTTCTTGGTTTTTTTGGGGGGAGTCTCTCTGATCTCAATACTAAACCGCTCACCGTTTCTGTACAGGCATCTTTCACACGTAACAGAATGTGTGCGGTGCGTTTTCCAGAATTCGCATCCGCCGCCCGCAAATCTAATGATGAAAGTCGACGGCATCGTATTTGACTTTCGTTGCAGATATGAAAGGTCCACATGTATGCTTTTTTTTGGGAATGGAAATGCGATTTGCGTATCATGACACACTTGATTGTTTTCGTGCGCGTTTTCTGCACAGTAAAACTGATTTAAACGGAGAACTAAGAATGTTAATCATCAATGGGCTAGTTTATTTTATTTATTTATTTAAGTATTTATATAGCGCTGACATATTACGCAGCGCTGTACAGAGTATATTATTTTGTCACTTAACTTTCCCTCAGAGGGGCTCACAATCTAATCCAGGCATGGGCAAACTTGGCCCTCCAGCTGTTAAGGAACAAGTCCCACAATGCATTGCAGGAGTCTGACAGCCACAGTCATGACTCATAAAGGCAAATGCATTGTGGGACTTGTAGTTCCTTAACAGCTGGAGGGCTTTGCCCATGCCTGATCTAATCCCTACCATAGTCAAATGTCTATGTATGTATTGTGTAGTGCATGTATTATAGTCTAGGGCCAATTTTAGGGGTAAGCCAATTAACTTAGCTGTATGTTTTTGGAATGTGTGAAGAAACCAGAGTGCCCAGAGGAAACCCACGCAGACACGGGGGTAACATACAAACTCCATGCAGATAGTGCCCTGGCTGAGATTTGAACCAGGGACCCAGCGCTGCTAGGTGAGAGCGCTAACCACTACGCCACCGTGCTGCCCACAAATTTACAGAAAATGCGTTTTTCGTGCACAGAAAAAGATAAACTGACATCCTGCAGGATAATTCTGCACACTTTGGTCAGTTTTCTCTATCAATTACATTAGCTGCTGTGAAAAACGTGCGCATTTCTCTGAATACAAACACACATGGTGTGCGGAAAATATATGCGGAAAAACGCGCACAGAAAACTGGACACAAGTGTCCCCCCTGCCTTATGATGAAAGTCCACGCAATCATATTTGACTTTTCTTGCTGTTCAATGTTTTTTTGGGTGTGATTTTTCTGCAGAAATAAAAGGTCTACGGGCTCGTTCACATCATTCAGCCTTTTTTCAAGCGCAGGTGATTTTTTTCAAAATCGCCCGCAAAACGCTGGTGCAATGAATCTCTATGAGAAGGTTCATATCAGCGAGTTTTTTCCACTTTGCGCTTCGCCTGTACCTTTTTGGGGCGATTTGGCACTAATGGAAGGTATAGGAAGAGCGCTAAATGCTCACAAACTCGCTTTGTGCGGTTATTGCGTTTGCGATTTTAAGAATAAATACATTGAATTTATTATTTTCCGAGTCAAAGAGTTCACTTCCTGACATGTGTCAGGGAGTGAATTAAAAAAGCTCTCTGCAAAAGCGCTTTAGAAAATTCAATTGAAACGCAGGGAAAAAAAAATCACATCTGATTCTGAAGTTTACACGGTTACACTGAAATGAATTTCAATGATTTGCACTGGAAAATCGCATTCAGAAAAATCTCATAAAAACACGATTGGAAAAACGCAGAATCGCATCTGAAACGCTTAATCGCGGATACGGAAAACAGCTGAAAAACGCAGGGAGGAGTGTGAAGGTTCTGTTAATGGTACAATACTTTCCTCAGATGCGATCCTTTGATCAGATTTTTACGATCGAATTGCACGGAAAACAACGCAGTGTGTGGAGATCTTTTTTTTTTTTTTTTTGAGGCGTCTTTTTTTCCGATTCCCGGCGCTTGGGAGGGCGATTTGTTTTTGTGCTTAGCGGTTTTCTAAGCGTTTTTTCCAAGCGGTTTTGTAATTCACTCCCTGACGCAAGTCAGGAAGTGAACTCTTTGACCCAGAAAATAATAAATACACTGTATTTATTCTTAAAAATGTGATCGCCTTAATGCGCGTTTTAGTACACGTTCGCCGATTTTCCTATACCTTCCATTGAGGCGGAATCGCCCCGAAAATGGAACACGCACCGTTTTCCTAGCTGCACTGCGAATGACCCGCACTGATATAAACCTTCTCATAGACATTCATTGTCCACATGGTCGGGGCGTTTTGAAAAACCGCAGGCGGGCTAAAAAAAGCTGAAAACGCCTGCAGTGTAAACAAACCCTAAGTGGAGGGGTGTTGCCCCTTTTTTCCTTATTCTACGGAGAGCGTCTTCTTAATCCTGAGTGGGGACAGGTCTACTCTTCCCACCTGCTATTACAGTGGTTTGCGTATGCGGTAACCCTGACTTGTGAGTATACCGCACATACACTTTCCACACACCTTCATTTACCAGTGCATACTACACTATATTGGGCTCTCAGTGTCCCTCTTTTTGATGCTAATTGTTGGCAACTGTATGCAGGTTGAAAATTGACCAATCAAATGGAGCCTAGTTCTGAGCTATAATAATGTGCATAAAATCTGCATCAGCTCTGAGTTATTAGCATATAACTGACCATCCCTCATAATTCAGAATCTGATTACGGCCGTGTAAATTCCTGCTCCGCTCCTTGCTATTTCCGAGAATTGTAGCTGGGAAAAATGGAAAATCAAATTCTAGATCCCATCGCTTATAATTAAAAATTTGATAGAACGCAAATTATCTGACACAGTAACGATCGACAGAAATTTTCTGACTGGGCCAATCGAGGTTCTTTCGATTCCTGATTGTGAGACGAGTGGAACCTACAATGCTGTAGCAAGGTGTGGCAACATTGTTGTTTTTGTTTTTCCTGGTTTAGGAAATTGTGACAGTGTGCGCTATTATATATATATATATATATATATAGTAGCTGCTTCTCTGACTTTAGGGCTGTTCTGCACCGCATGCAGTTTGCTGTGTTTTGAGATTGTTTGCAAATTGCAAAAGGCAAGGACATCTGCAAGATGATGAAAACTGTGGGAAACCTTTTAAGGTGGCCATTACGATACAGTCCCACGGACGACCGATCGTTTCTGATCACTGTCTCTGTAATCGATTGGAAACGATCAGTCATGGCTGCTAATGGCCAAAAACCCGCTAACCAATCCCGATTAGATTGATGGGATTGATCTGAAAAGCAGATCGATCCCATTAAACTGATCAAATCGGTTAGCGGGTTTCTGTCTTTTAACGGCCAGGATCTTGTCCAATTGATTTCCGCAGTGATTGGTAATGATCAATCTTCGGATCGATTGCATTGTTAATGGACACCGTTACAGTAGAGCAATTTAATTTTACCTGATCACGAACGTCGACTCGGTCCTGCTACGTTTTAGTCTGTTTTTTTGGGTTTTTTTGCCACATTTGCGCTTGTGTACCGAGAATTCACTGGCAATCGCAAAACTCAATTGTTTACAAAATGCAGAGAATCGCCTTGGAAAAATCGCTATGACATTGCGCTGGGTTTGCTATTGCATTTGGCGAATTTGCAGTGTTATTGCAGGTTCACAGTGGGGTGCTTCTGGGGAGTTTTTCAGTGATGGCGAACAACAAAACGCTGTGACTAATGTATCCCTGTGAGATCATTCTCACTGCAACGTTTGCGATTTGCATAAACTGGAAACTTGCTGCATGCAGCATTTTGGCAACAATCACGATGGGATTCCCCTTCTCTTGAATGGAAATCACAAACAAAATTGCGAAATTTCAGACTGCAAAATCATTTGTGTTTTTTTTCTCCAAGTGGTAGATTCATCAAACGCCAACAACACTGTGGTGCCCACATAGCGCACAGCTGTAGTACCGTCACTTCCGCAAGTTATGCTATTAGTGCAACTCCCGGTACTAGAGTAGCGCAAACATCGGTTCGGTAATGCGCGTTACCGTAGCAACAGTCATGCTAATCTGGTACTGCGAGTCGCGCTGATGGCTTAACTGATACATGACGCAAGTCAGGAAGTGAACTCTTTGATCCGGAAATTAATAAATACAATGTATTTATTCATGAAAGTGGTGTGGAAATCGCTATACAACGCGCTTTTTCAAGTGCTTTGCGATTTCCCTATACCTTCTATTGAGCAAAAACACTCAGAAAATGGTACAGGCAGCGCTTTGCTGAGCGGATCAGAACCAAACCGCTCAGATGTGAACACTCCCATAGGGAATCATTGCACAAGCTTTTTAGGGCGATTTTCAAAATCGCCGGCGCTTGAAAAAAAAAAGGGAAAAAACGCACTAGGTGTGAACAAGCTCTAAAACAGACCTTAAAGGGTTACTTAAGCCTAAAAAAATCAGTTTAGCTTACCTAGGGGCTTCTTGCAGCCCCTGCAGTCATCCTTCCGCAACCCTCCAGGCAGCAGCAGCGACCCCCTGAAAGATGGCCGGTTGGAGGCTACTGCGCATGTGTGGCCCAAGTCCTGTGCTCCCTGATTGCACACCCGCGATCGTCTTGCACCTGCGCAGCAGTGACTTTCCCTTACTGCACATGCGCAGAATGCTGCCATGCACGGGGACGCGACGAGGACCTGCGTGGGCGGCCGGCTTTCAGGGGGTCGCCGCTGCTGGACGGAGGGTCTCGGAAGGACGGCGTGGGCACAGGATGCCTGCAGGGGCTGCAAGAAGCCCCAGAGAAGTTCAACTGTCTGGGTTTTTTTAGAATTATTTTAAAGAGAATCTGTACTCTAAAATTCTTATAATAAAAAGCATACCATTCTATTCCTTATGTTCTCCTGGGTCCCTCTATGCTGTTTTGGCCACTCCCTGCTGAAATCCTGGCTTGTAATTGCCAGTTCTAGGCAGTGTTTACAAACAAAAGACATGGCTGCTAACCAGCTTGTGATAGGCTGAGAGGAGAGCTTGGAGAGGGTGTGTAAAGCTTCTGCCTATCACAAGCAGTGCTGCACATTCCACACATTCCAGCCTGAGCCCGACAGAGCCGACAGAGGAAAGAAGATAAGATTTATTTCAGAGACAATGCAACTAGAAAAGGCTGCAGTGTGCCAGAGCACATTAGAACAAGTATAGGAAGTTATAGGATAGAAGAAATAAGGCTCAACATTTTGTTACAGAGTCTCTTTAAGGTTCCCATTTCCCATACAATATGTCCTCAGATGCAATCATTCGATCAGATTTGCGGGATCGTAAATCACTGGAAAGTAATTATCGATTGTTCCCATAAACGAGTCTATAAGGGCACTTTCACTCTTTAGATTCGATTGTAAAATCCAGCATTCCGATCATCAAAACTCTGTATTCCAATCAACCATAGAATCGTTGCACAGCGATTTTCTCCATGTAATGCCTGGTTTTCTGTACAAGGCAATCCTAAAAATTTGATCGAATGATCACATCTGAGAAAAAAATTGCACCATTAATGGGCAGCTTTAGTGAATGATCATATTTTGAATCAGATTTTTCAGATTGTGTTGTATGGAAATATGAAAACAAAGCAATGATCGCATTATCGATCATAGCCTTAAAGGATACTTGAAGCGACCTAAAAAAACAAAACGTTTGACTCACCTGGGGCTTCTTCAGCCCCTAGAAGTCTCTGTGTCCCTTGCCGCAGCTGCGCAGTCACCCACTTTTTTTAGGTCATCTCATGTATCTTTTAAAGAACTGGTTGATCGGCTTGGTCGTTTTTTTTTTCCATAGAAACTATTGTAACTGGTTAAGATACAATCGCAAATGGGGTACTTTAAGGGCTCTTACACAGTGGGACGTTGGGTTGCAGGGGACGTTAAGGTCGCATAACGTTCCCCTAACGCAACGCATGGTGGTGCTTAAGGTGGACGCTACATAGAGCCGCGTTATGCGGCTCTTGGTGCGCCGTTTTCGTTCGATAGAACCGGCAATGATTCATATGAATCATTTCTAGCAGGCAGAGAACCAAGAATGATTCATATGAATCATTGCTAGCAGGCAGAAACCGAGAATGATTCATATGAATCATTGCTAGCAGGCAGAAACCGAGAATGATTCAAATGAATCATTGCTAGCAGGCAGAGAATGATTCATAAGAATCATTGCTAGCAGGCAGAGAATAATTCATATGAATCATTGCTAGCAGGCAGAGAATAATTCATATGAATCATTGCTAGCAGGCAGAAACCGAGAATGATTCAAATGAATCATTGCTAGCAGGCAGAGAATGATTCATATGAATCATTGCTAGCAGGCAGAGAATAATTCATATGAATCATTGCTAGCAGGCAGGGAATAATTCATATGAATCATTGCTAGCAGGCAGGGAATAATTCATATGAATCATTGCTAGCAGGCAGAGAATAATTCATATGAATCATTGCTAGCAGGCAGAGAATGATTCATATGAATCATTGCTAGCAGGCAGAGAATAATTCATATGAATCATTGCTAGCAGGCAGAGAATAATTCATATGAATCATTGCTAGCAGGCAGAGAATAATTCATATGAATCATTGCTAGCAGGCAGAGAATAATTCATATGAATCATTGCTAGCAGGAAGAGAATGATTCATATGAATCATTGCTAGCAGGCAGAGAATAATTCATATGAATCATTGCTAGCAGGCAGAGAATAATTCATATGAATCATTGCTAGCAGGCAGAGAATAATTCATATGAATCATTGCTAGCAGGCAGAGAATAATTCATATGAATCATTGCTAGCAGGCAGAGAATAATTCATATGAATCATTGCTAGCAGGCAGAGAATAATTCATATGAATCATTGCTAGCAGGCAGAGAATAATTCATATGAATCATTGCTAGCAGGAAGAGAATGATTCATATGAATCATTGCTAGCAGGCAGAGAATAATTCATATGAATCATTGCTAGCTGGCAGAAACCGAGAATGATTCATATGAATCATTGCTAGCAGGCAGAGAAGGGCATTGCAGTGCAGTGAATATTAATTAGCCATGTGGCTAGGCAAAATAGCGGACTCTCCCCTCCTCTCCTGCACACAAAAAATGATAAAACAACATTACTGAGCATGTGCAAACAGTCTAACGCGGCTAAAACCACCTATAACGCACAGCATGCTGCACTCTCTAAATATTGCTACACGTTACACACAAAGCAACGTGTGCACTCTGAATGTCGCACAGACTTTGTTGCATTGCTGTGCCTTAGTCTGCGTTGGAACATTTTCTAACGTGCGACTTTAACGTCGCACTGTGAAAGAGGCCTAATACTGTGAATTGATTAAATGCAATCTATTTTCCTTAAAGTGAACCTGAACTCTTGCATAGGACAGAAGGAAAACATAGAGAAATGCACCCTGTATGTATTTAGAGAGAGTTTATCCTGTCTAATTCCCCCTTATCTGTGATTAATCACAAGTGTAATTTGAGCTCTCATCTGTGTCAGCTGGCTGCCTGGGCAGAGCAGCTCATTTCTAAACACAAGATGTTAATCCTATGTCTGCTTCCTTGAAAGCAGGAAGTAGACACCCTGCAGATTTATTGCAGGATTTGTATTAGTTGTAACAAATAAATGTTTTCCTGTAAAAGTTACTATACCGTTGCTTACCTTTTAGAGCAGAGAGGAAGTTCTGAGTTCAGGTAAATTTGTATGATCTTATTGAAAATAAGATCATTCGCTAAAAATTTTACAGTTAACTAACACCTACAGGCTTACAAGTTCTATGATGATAATTGGGGGTGGAGAGTAAGATGCTAATATCTCTGAGTTAGCAGTAATGTTATGCAGAGTGATGCATTCGATTGGTCCATTTCCAAGCTGCATAAAATGAATACAATTGGCACATTTCAGAATAGTTTTCATCTCATTGACCATCCCTAGTGATGGGTACCCAGTCTTTGCGTTTCACGAGACCCGCACTTTCAGTGATGCGAGAACACAACTGATTCCCTCTAGCCATGCCATGTACGGCTATAGGGATTCAGATCCGCAATTGCCATTTTGGCATCATGCCATCCGACATGTGGGGAAACACAGCAAATCGCCCATAGTGGAAACTGGCCCTAAGTGATTGCTGATTGGCATAGATGTCTGTGTTGTGGTGGGGGGGGGGGGGGGGGGGGGGGGGGGAGACCAGATGGTTGGGTATAAGGGAAAGAAACAAAAGAAAATGTTCATTGATTGTCTTAAAGGACAACCGAGGTGACACGTGACATGATGAGATAGACATGTGTATGTACAGTGCCAAGCACACAAATAACTATTATTATTATTTTTTTTTATTTATAAAGCGACAACATATTCCGTGGCGCTGTACAATGTAAGAAAACAAACAAGTGATACATAATGCTACAGACAATGATATACATCAAATATGAACACTGATACAAAATACAGAACTGCTGATTATACTAGCAAATTTAACTTGATGACTAAAATGTATAAATGTCTTACAGAGTGCAAGCAATTAAATGAATAACATTCCATGACACAAAAGGGTGAGAGCCCTGCCCTCGCAAGCTTACAATCTAAAGGAATGGGGTGGAAACAAGAGGTGGGGGAAGTATACAGTATATGTACAGGCAGTGCGGGATTAGGTTATTTAGTGAGGGGTAAATGCAGATGCCAGGTTGAAGGGTGCATGGCCTAAGCTAGAGAATATGCTTGTCGGAAAAGGTGGGTTTTGAGGGAGCGTTTAAAGATTTTAAAGGTGGGAGAGTGCCGGATGTGCTGTGGGAGGGCATTCCAGAGGAGGGGTGAGGCAAGTGAGAAGTCTTGTATATGTGAATGTGAGGAGGTAATTCTAGAAGAGGATAAAAGAAGCTTGTGTGCAGATCTGAGATTGCGGTTGGGTTGGTATTTGGAGACTAGTGAGGAGATGTGCAGGGGAGAGAGATTGTGGAGAGCTTTGTAGGTTAGGGCTAAGAGTTTGAACTAGGCTGTGTTCCTTTTTTTCTTTCTCTGCCTGAAAGAGTTAAAAATCAGGTATGCAAGTGACAGTTTCTGACCAGGTTGGACTGGGTCAGACTATAGCATAACCTTCACTGATAAGGAATTACAGCCATAAACACTTTCCTGTCAGTAAATGGCTTCTGAGAGCAGGAAAGAGAGAAAAAGGTTCAATAATTCATAGATTTGAGCTCTGGCATACTTCAGTGCAGGTGTCATTAAAAGACAAAGAAACAGTAAAAACTTAAACACTAGATTTAAATATAAAATAAAACCGTGGGATATCTAAAAAAGTCATTTTTAGGAGAAGGAGGATAGATACAATTGTTTTTCTCATCCGTTTATTTTCACCTTGGATGTCCTTTAAAAAGGAACCCAAGGTGAGATAGCTATGGAAGCTGCCATATTTATTTCCTTTTATCAGATGCCTGGCAGTCCTGCTGATCTTCCTGGTCATTAGGGTCCAAATCACCTGAAACAAGCATGCAGCTAATCTTGCCAGATTTGTCATAGACATCTGATATGCATATGCTTGTTCAGGGTCTATGACTTAAAGTATGAGAGACAGAGGATCAGCCAGACTGCTAGGCAATGTGCATTGATTCAAAGGAGATAAGCACGTCAGCCTCCATAGCACTCTCGCCTCTGGTTCCCTTTAAGATTTTACAAAATGCTTTTTTTTTTTTTTCAAATATTTGACCATGACTGAATAACCAATATTTTGTAAAGCTTGCTTAATGCCAGTAACCTGTTCAGCACGCATTGCTCGAGAGATTTTTTTTTTCTCTTGTACGGCAGTTGCGGAAACCAAAGAAACCATCAGCCAATCACAGGAGCCCAGCAGTATGGAGAACAAGGAGAATGGCTCAGTGGAGTCCAAAAAGTAAGTATTTGCCTGACTCCAACCCCTGGCAGTACTGGGACTGATCTACAAAGACAAGTGCAAAGAAAAGTGCAGCAGAAGTAAAGAGGTTATTGTCATTATGATTTACTGGATTTATATAGCGATAACATATTACGCAGCACTGGACAATAAATAAGGTTACAGACAATGATAATAGGGGTGACAGACAACACAATACAACTAATAAACGGCAAGACACACAATGCCAGATCATACACTGGAGTAATAGTCCCAATGAAACCGGTTCACACTCTTATGTGGGCAGGGTGAACAATCAGATACATAAGGAGGGAGGGCACTGCCAAAGGCAGGGGGTGGAGGGGGTGGTGGTTGTGATGGATTCACCTACGCTTAATGCGTCCAGCATGCGAAAATTGAGCACACAAAGAATGATTTGGAGTGCCCCTTTAATTTGTAGCCTGTTTTAACCACTTTTGCCTCCTGGACGTAGTACCTACGTCCAGGAGGCCATGTGCGCTACCGTGCACTCCCGCGTTCAATCGCTCCCGGCCCGCGGTTCGTTAGCCAGGAAATCAGTGAATCGGGCTATGGTGCCCGATTACTGATTCCTCTCCCCCGCAGAAAAAGCGACAGCTTCTCTCTGAAGCTTCACTTTTTCTGGCTTCTTACGTCCCTCTAAGCGTATGTTACGCTTAGAGTGACGTCATGTAAACAAACTCATGGCTGCCATCTTGTGGCCAAAAAGTAAAACTACAACTAAATGTAAAAAAAAATTAAAATGCACATATGTTTACCCCAAACAAATACTATTTACATCCCACCCTCCCAAAAATACCCAAATAAAATGTTTAATATAAAAAAAACAAAATTACAATTAAAAAAAACAAAAAACATGTAAATATTTACCTAAGGGTCTAACCTTTTTAAATATCAATGTAAAGATGAAATAGTTCTATTTTTTTTAAAATGTTAAACTTTTAAATAGTGATGGATGCAAAACGGAGAAAATGCACCTTTATTTCCAAATAAAATATTGTCGCCATACATTGTGATAGGGACATAATTTAAACGGTGTAATAACCGGGACAATGGGCAAATACAATACGTGAGTTTTAATTATGGAGGCATGTATTATTTTAAAACTATAATGGCTAAAAACTGAGAAATAATGAATTGTTTCCGTTTTTTTCTTATTCTTCCTGTTAAAATGCATTTACAGTAAAGTGGCTCTTAGCAAAATGTACCACCCAAAGAAAGCCTAATTGGTGGTGGAAAAACAAGATATAGATCAATTCATTGTGATAAGTAGTGATAAAGTTATAGGCTAATGAATGGGAGGTGAACATTGCTCGGATGCATAAAGTGAAAACGACTGAAGGCTGAACTGGTTAAGGAACCAGTGCTTCTCTTTCAGCCCAAAGCCTCTGCTCTTCGGAGGATGTGATTTTTCGTTTATCCTTTCCAAGAGAAAGCAATAAAACCCTGAAAACTGATCCACTTCACATTATTTCCTGTCATAAAACTGTAAGGGCTCGTTTCCACTGTTGCGACGCGATTTCTAAGCATTCCGACGCTTGTAAAAACGCATGCGGATGCGTTTCCGCATGCGTTTTTACCCGCGATTTCGCGTGCGATTTCGCATGGCAGGGTGCCATGCGAAATTAACCATGACACTGCCAGGGCAAAATAACATTAAAAAGGAGCGAAATCGCGGGTAAAAACGCATGTAAAAAATGCATGCGTTTTTACTATTAAATACGTTGTGTGCGATTCGCCTGCATTCCACTCGCAGGCGAATTCGTTGGCTCTTTTGTGCGTTTTTTCACCGCTTGAAAAAACGCACATCCCCAACGCAAGAGTGGAAACAGGCCCATCCACTTACATTACATGTGCGAATCCGCATGCGTTGGACGCATGCGGATTCGCGATAGTGGAAACGAGCCCTCAATGTCAAAAGAGACATTCACCATGCCTGTGCTTCGAAGCCCGGAGCCAATGTCCCTTAATTAGACTTTGATATATATAATTCTACATGGTGTCATAATTTGATGAATATTCTGCATTCCCTTTTGCGCAGTCATTACTAATCCACAGTGTGTGATATGCCAAAAGCGATACATCTTTGCTGAGGTGAATGATGCTTATAGCAGGTTCACCGCCTGAGATATCGATTCCCTAGACAGAGAAGGTGCCACTCCAAGAGGGTTTGATATCTATGGGTTCAGAGCATGATGACTGAGTGTAAAATGTTGTTTTTTATATCAAATGTCGGCTATCCACCAAGTTACGACATAGTTGGAGTATATACCAAAGACAAAGGGACCGGACCACAGCCTGAGGTCAGATTGCTAAGGGTGGGGGAACCTCTCTTGTAACCATCCCCACCCTCCAGCGGAGGAAGGGTTAAATGGCTGGACACACAGGCTGAGAGGAAGAGTCCTTTGCAGCCAGTATCCATATTCCATCACGGATCTGAGCTTTGCATAATTGGATTTTATATCTTTTGTTTGAACTTACCATCGCAAAGGGCATGGTAACTTGACCTGCAACTCAGACATTATACTCAGTTATTTTCACGTTTTATTCCTTTTATTTTTCATGTATCGATCTGTCTCAATTGCTGTATTTTAGTTTATGCATTATTTTAGATTGTATATGTGCTTGTTCTGAAAGCTCCGCAATGAATTCCTTGTCTCCTAAGGTAAACATTAACATAACCGTTTTATTAACCTTTTCACCTCGAAGGGTTTTTCCTCTCAAAAAAACAGAGCAATTTTCACCCATCAGCGCTCCTTCCATTCATTTACCTCTAACTTTATTACTACTTATCACAATGAAACAATCTATATCTTGTTTTTTTCACCACTGATTAGGCTTTCTTTGGGGGGTACTTTTTGCTAAGAATTTTTTTACTCTAACTTTTAATGGGAATAATAAGAATTTTTTTTAAAAAAAAATCATTATTTCTCTGTTTTCGGCCATAATAGTTTCAAAATAAAACATGCTACCGTAATTAAAACCCACACATTTTATTTGCCCATTTGTATCGTTTATTGCAACATTTAACATTTTTCCCTAGTACAAGGTATGGCGCCAATATTTTATTTGGAAATAAAGGTGTATTTTTTTAAGTTTTGCGTCTAACCCTATTACAAGCCCATAATTTATTAAGTAATTGTAGTATACAGTTTTTATATACATATTAAAAAAGTTCAGGCCCTAAGGTAACTATTTATGTATTTTTTTTATTTGTAATTTTATTTTTATTAAAAATATAAAAATAAAAAATGCTAACTTTAGGGGAGTGTGGAAGGTCAGGGGTTAATTAAAAAAAAAAAAGTAGGGATGATAAACTCAAAAAAAAAAAAGGGGGATGTAATATTACAATTTGGCCACAAGATGTCCTCAGTGGTGACTTCAGCTCCGTACTATTAGTACAGAAACGGAAGCACTACGTGGACGGGATTCATGAATTGCAGAGCCGTCTGAATAGACGGCTGCAGCCATTCACAAGGGAACCTAGATCAATGAATGGGATTTGTTTTCCCATTCATTGATCTAGCGGCTGGCGATCGGCGGTAATGAGCGGCGATAACGAGCGCGGGGGGGGGCGCGGCAGGAGGGACGTAGTAGCTACGCCCCTGCACACAGAGTTGTGGCATTTTGCTGGGACGTAGTTACTCGTCCCGGGGGAGGTGAAATGGTTAATATTGTTAGATTTTGCTATCTCTAGAAAGGTTGTTGAATTAACCTGTTTTCCTTCAGAATTTAGCTAGAGTTAGATTTGCGTATCCACATGAATATTGCAGATTGATGGCAGCAACCTGGTCTCTATATGAGATCACAGATTGTATCGATTGTACATTCAATCAAAATTGGACTGTGTGCGGACTCACCAACCAATCCAAAAGGTTACTTTGTCTGCAGTTCTGAATGCCTTCAGGATTCCCTCAGGGTCTGAGGTTGAATGGTAAACAGCGGCAAATGGAACAGGAACTGGAGGGTGACTTTGCATTCCGTCACAATGGAAACATAGGAGGGGAGCTGTATCAAGGTGTTCTAAGCAGAGAGAGTTAGTTTGTGGCAAAAAAAAGAAAACACAACAATTTATAGGTTATTTCGGTGTGATAAGTAGCGATATAGTTATTGGTGAATGAATAGGAGGAGCGAGATGTGAAAATTGCTGTGGTTTTTAAGGGGAAAAAAACTGTGTTGGGAAGTGATACCGGTTACCTGACAGTCCATCTGATCTCCTTGTCTGCAGTAGTGTCTGCATCACACACCACAAAAGAATTGCGGCTAATCCAGTCAGACTTCTGTCAAAAACATCTAATCTGCATGCCTTTTCAGGGTATATGGCTAAAAGTATTAGAGGCAGAGGATCAACAGGTCAGCCAGGCAATCTGCATTGTTTAAAAGGAAATATGTCAGCCTTCATACGTCTCTCACCTTGGGTTTCCTGTAAAAGATAATTGTCATATTTTCTTCATTTATGCGATTGTCTTTTATGCCTTCCGAAGACATCCTAGTAGTAACTCCGAATGGGGGGCGGAGGGCTGGCTGCGGCGGGACAGGTACTGACTCTTCTCTGGCTTTGTGTGTTGTAGTTCAGTAGAGAACGGCAGACCGCCGGATCCGGCACATTGGGCCGTGGATGATGTCGTGAATTACTTCAAAGCAAACGGATTTGAAGAACAAGCCAACGCATTTAAGGATCAGGTAAACCATGTCTTAACCACTTCAGGACCACAGTGGTAACACCCCCCCCCCCCCCCCCTAAAGACCAGGCTGTTTTTTTTTATAATTGGCCACTGCAGCTTTAAGGCCAAGCTGCAGGGCTGCACAACTCGGCACACAAGTGATTACCCCCCCCCCCCTTTTCTCCCCACCAACAGAGCTCTCTGTTGGTGGGGTCTGATCACCACTCCTGTGTTTTTTTGTTTTGTTTTTGATAAATATTTATGTTGTTATTTTTTGAATATTTTTTACAATTTCCTTTATTATTATTTTTTTTTACCAATCCCCTCCCTCCCCCCAGCCAGCCAATCACGGCGATCGGCTGTTATAGGCTTCTTCCTATGAGAGCCGATCGCTCTCTTGTCCCCCAGGGGGACAGCCTTGTCACACGGCTTTCCCCAGTACAGCGCGGCTGCTGATCACAGCACCGTACTTCATGTTTCGCCGTCTAACAGTCTCCCGAGCTGCAATCGCCGTTTGGAGACTGGAGGGGCGGAGCTCTGCCCCCCGAGCAGGAGATACGCACGCAGCCTGCGCGCGATCTCCTGCAAACTGCAGCCCCAGGACTTGACGCCCATTGGCCTGGAGCGGTCATAGAGTAGTTAAGTGTAGTGTAACTGTCGGGCATAAAATAAAAAAATCAATTCTTTATTTTTATCTGGTAAACAAGTAATAAGGATGCTAACCAGGCAATCCAAAAGTTAAAATCACTATTTGGTACACACAAAATTTGGTACACAAAAAAGAAGTTGCAGGGCATGCTAGGTTGTCCTTCTTTTGCTTCTCTACTTTCCGTCAGACTTAACTAA
This sequence comes from Hyperolius riggenbachi, assembly GCF_040937935.1. Taxonomy (NCBI): domain Eukaryota; kingdom Metazoa; phylum Chordata; class Amphibia; order Anura; family Hyperoliidae; genus Hyperolius; species Hyperolius riggenbachi. Next base: position 35,881,842 of record NC_090651.1, on the reverse strand, counting down.
TGCAGCCTGATTGGCTGAAGCCTCTTTCCATCCTGTTTTCCATATTTGTATTTGTATGGTGCACCTGTGCTTAGCTGAATAGCCAAAAGTTGTCTAAATTCAATAAGCATAGCCAATAGACAAGCATCAGCACCCAAAGCAAACACCTGGTACCTCCAAGTCACTATGTAGAGCTGGACTTAAAGAGACACTGAAGCGAAAAAAATAATAATGATATAATGATTTGTATGTGTAGTACAGCTTAAAGGGGCACTATTGCGAATTCCCTTGTTTTTAGTCCCTTTAACATAAATATGTGTAAATGGAGCAATGTTATTGCCACTTATTGTGGCTGATCAAAAGTATTTTTTACATTGCCACTAACCATTCAGAGCTAGTGAGTCACGTCGGAAGATTTACCTTTCTGACGCGACTTGGCATAATCCATTCTGCAGTAGGAGGCATCTGTATTTGTAGATACTGCAGCCGTTACATCTCCCCCCCTCTGATCAGCCCAGCTAAGTTTGGTCCAAATTGTAACTGCACTATCGTGCAGTTACGGAGATCTGTGTGGGCTGCAGCCGCCGTACGGGTCTACAGTTACATGCTGCCCGCTGAGGACCTCTTATTTAAAGCTGGCACAGGGACGGACACCTATTGGTGTCCGTTGCTGTGGTAACCAGCAGTCGGCTTTCTAATTGCGCAAGACAGCGGCGGCATCAGCGAGAAGACACAAACATGTGTTTGTGTCTTCTCGCTGATGCCGCCGCTGTCTTGCGCAATTAGAAAGCAGATTGCTGGTTACCACAGCGACGGACACCAATAGGTGTCCGTCCCTGTGCCAGCTTTAAATAAGAGGTCCTCAGCGGGCAGCATGTAACTGTAGACCCGTACGGCGGCTGCAGCCCACACAGATCTCCGTAACTGCACGATAGTGCAGTTACATTTTGGACCAAACTTAGCTGGGCTGATCAGAGGAGGGGAGATGTAACGGCTGCATTATCTACAAATACAGATGCCTCCTACTGCAGAATGGATTATGCCAAGTCGCGTCAGAAAGGTAAATCTTCCGGCGTGACTCACTAGCTCTGAATGGTTAGTGGCAATGTAAAAAATACTTTTGATCAGCCACAATAAGTGGCAATAACATCGCTCCACTTACACATATTTATGCTAAAGGGACTAAAAACAAGGGAATTCGCAATAGTGCCCCTTTAAGGTGGCCATACACTGGTCGATTTGCCATCAGATCGACCAACAGATAGATCCCTCTCTGTTTGAATCTGATCAGAGAGGGATCATATGGCTGCCTTTACTGCAAACAGATTGTAAACCGATTTCAGCATGAAACCGATCACAATCTGTGAAGCTGCCGCCGCCCCCTTCCCACGCATACATTATCTGATCCGGCCGGTGCGAGTCACCCGGTCTCTGCTGTCTTCTTCTCCGCTCTGGTCTCCAGGGCTGCAGCTTCACTGAACTTTCTTTCCGGGGAAGTTTAAACAGTAGAGGGCGCTCTACTGTTTAAAGAGTAACTGTTAGCCCCCAAAGTGAAATTTAAATCTGTACAGCAATGTTTTATTTAGTATTAAACTGATCAAAAAAGCCAATGCAGAACTTAAAAATCTATATAATTTTGCTACTATGTAGCCTTTTTCCCAAGCTAACGACGCAAAGCCGCATATCAGATACTATTGACGAGCATGCAGAGCATGCCTATGTCTGCCCTCTCCCCCTCTCCCCCCCCAGGACCAGGTGCCGATCTATTTGCACCACAAACAGCTGACCGCTCTGACACGGAGAGAGAGCGGCAGCACTTCCAGCCGGAGCACCGCAGAGCAGCCGCCGCTGAGTCACATGTGAGAGAATCACATGTGAGAGATGCACGGCAGCGGCTGCTCTGCGGTGCTCCGGCTGGAAGTGCTGCCGCTCTCTCTCCCTGTCAGAGCGGTCAGCTGTTTGTGGTGCAAATAGATCGGCACCTGGTCCTGGGGGGGGAGAGGGGGAGAGGGCAGACATAGGCATGCTCTGCATGCTCGTCAATAGTATCTGATATGCGGCTTTGCGTCGCTAGCTTGGGAAAAAGGCTACATAGTAGCAAAATTATATAGATTTTTAAGTTCTGCATTGGCTTTTTTGATCAGTTTAATACTAAATAAAACATTGCTGTACAGATTTAAATTTCACTTTGGGGGCTAACAGTTACTCTTTAAACTTCCTGTCCGGACAGTAAGAAGTGAAGCCAGCCGGAACCCAGCGGAGAAAGAGCAGCGATGACATCGGGGATACGCGCCGGCCGGATCTGTAATGCCGCTAGCGTCGGTCATCGGACATTCGAACGCCGCTATCGATGCACTCCCGACCCGCCGGCGATCGAGCAAAATCTTCCGCACGGACAGATCGATGGGAACAATCGATTTCGGACGGAAATCAATCGTTCTGTCAGCGTTTGCGCAACGATTTCACTGCAGATTCGATCACAGTAATCAAATCTGCTGTACAGTGGAGGAAATAATTATTTGACCCCCCACTGATTTTGTAAGTTTGTCCAATGACAAAGAAATGAAAAGTCTCAGGACAGTATCATTTCAATGGTAGGTTTATTTTAACAGTGGCAGATAGCACATCAAAAGGAAAATCGAAAAAATAACCTTAAATAAAAGATAGCAACTGATTTGCATTTCATTGAGTGAAATAAGTTTTTGAACCCCTACCAACCATTAAGAGTTCTGGCTCCCACAGAGTGGTTAGACACTTCTACTCAATTAGTCACCCTCATTAAGGACACCTGTCTTAACTAGTCACCTGTATAAAAGACACCTGTCCACAGAATCAATCAAGCAGACTCCAAACTCTCCAACATGGGAAAGACCAAAGAGCTGTCCAAGGAGCGTACGTTAAAAAAGGGCGCCGGGAAAAAAGGGCGCAGGGTTTTAAAAGATAATCATGAATAACGTTTAAAAAAAATTGTGTTATATTTCGTTTAAAAATAATGTTTTATAAAGTTATAAATCATTAAATAATGTGTATAAAATCGGCAATTTTAAAACGTTAATCTTCCCTGTTTAAAAATTGAAATTTATAATAACGTTTTATAAAACATTAATAAGAATTTTACTAAAGCTATACCTAACCCTACTCTCACACAGAACCCTCCCTGTACCTATCCCTAACCCCTAGACCCCCCTGTTGGTGCCTAACCCTAAGACCCCCCTGTTGGTGCCTAACCCTAAGACCCCCCTGTTGGTGCCTAACCCTAAGACCCCCCTGTTGGTGCCTAAACCTAAGACCCCCCTGTTGGTGCCTAACCCTAAGACCCCCCTGTTGGTGCCTAACCCTAAGACCCCCCTGTTGGTGCCTAACCCTAAGACCCCCCTGTTGGTGCCTAAACCTAAGACCCCCCTGTTGGTGCCTAAACCTAAGACCCCCCTGTGATAAGCATTAATAACGTTTTAAAAAAATATGTTGCGGTTTTTTGTTTAAAAATGAAAAAAAAAAAAAATTGTACGGTTTTTCGTTTAAAAGTAATGTTTTAAAAAATATTGTACTGTTTTTCGTTTAAAAATAATGTTTTAAAAATTATAAATCATTAAATAATGTGTAATCATGAGAAACAGTTATAAAACATTAAAAGTCTCCAGGCGCCGCTTTTAAAACGTTATTTTTCTCCGGCGCCCTTTTTTCCTGTTGGGCGCCGATTTAAACGATATTTATTATGGGAGTGAATGGCGGCGCCCTTTTTGTCCACCTGCCTCATGCGCCCAAATTTCCTGCTTCCGTCCAGCGATGTCAGAGACAAAATTGTAGACCTGCACAAGGCTGGAATGGGCTACAAAACCATTAGCAAGAAGCTGGGAGAGAAGGTGACAACTGTTGGTGCGATTGTTCGAAAATGGAAGGAGCACAAAATGACCATCAATCGACCTCGCTCTGGGGCTCCACGCAAGATCTCACCTCATGGGGTGTCAATGGTTCTGAGAAAGGTGAAAAAGCATCCTAGAACTACACGGGAGGAGTTAGTGAATGACCTCAAATTAGCAGGGACCACAGTCACCAAGAAAACCATTGGAAACACATTACACCGCAATGGATTAAAATCCTGCAGGGCTCGCAAGGTCCCCCTGCTCAAGAAGGCACATGTGCAGGCCCGTCTGAAGTTTGCCAATGAACACCTGAATGATTCTGTGAGTGACTGGGAGAAGGTGCTGTGGTCTGATGAGACCAAAATAGAGCTCTTTGGCATCAACTCAACTCGCTGTGTTTGGAGGAAGAAAAATGCTGCCTATGACCCCCAAAACACCGTCCCCACCGTCAAGCATGGAGGTGGAAACATTTTGCTTTGGGGGTGTTTTTCTGCTAAGGGCACAGGACAACTTAATCGCATTAACGGGAAAATGGACGAAGCCATGTATCATGAAATTCTGAACGACAACCTCCTTCCCTCTGCCAGGAAACTGAAAATGGGTCGTGGATGGGTGTTCCAGCACGACAATGATCCAAAACATACAGCAAAGGCAACAAAGGAGTGGCTCAAGAAGAAGCACATTAAGGTCATGGAGTGGCCTAGTCAGTCTCCAGACCTTAATCCAATAGAAAACCTATGGAGGGAGCTCAAGCTCAGAGTTGCACAGAGACAGCCTCGAAACCTTAGGGATTTAGAGATGATCTGCAAAGAGGAGTGGACCAACATTCCTCCTAAAATGTGTGCAAACTTGGTCATCAATTACAAGAAACGTTTGACCTCTGTGCTTGCAAACAAGGGTTTTTCCACTAAGTATTAAGTCTTTTATTGTTAGAGGGTTCAAAAACTTATTTCACTCAATGAAATGCAAATCAGTTGCTATCTTTTATTTAAGGTTATTTTTTCGATTTTCCTTTTGATGTGCTATCTGCCACTGTTAAAATAAACCTACCATTGAAATGATACTGTTCTGAGACTTTTCATTTCTTTGTCATTGGACAAACTTACAAAATCAGTGAGGGGTCAAATAATTATTTCCTCCACTGTATATCGGCGGGAAAATCGTTAGGTGTATGGGCCCCTTAAGAAATAAAATATTAGGGGCAGAGACATAAGTCTAATATTGTTTCCAGTACAGGAAGAGTTAAGAAACTACAGTTGTTATCTATGCAAAAGAGCCATTGAGCTGAAGCTTGTTATCTCAACTTTTAGTCACTGTATTTTCTTTTTCTCTCCAGAGGACAGGTCAAAAGTTCTCTGGCCTGCTCTGTAAAATCATTTAGGATGCTGAGCAGTGTGTAAACTGCAAATATTAGAGAATGATGCAATTTTATAACAAACACTATATAACTGAAAATAAAAATATGAGAATATTTTCTTTTCTACTAATGTTTTAGTAATTATCTGTACTACACAACCAATTCATTATATCATATATTTTTTTTCGCTTTAGTGTCTCTTTAAGCTCCATTTAAAACTAAGACCTGGGCCTAAAAGAACTGCTTTGTAATTCAACATCTTAAAGAGAACCCGAGGTGGGTTTTAAGAATGCTATCAGCACACAGAGGCTGGGTCTACGTATACTGCCCAGCCTCTTTTGCTATACCGATCCCCCCCTGCGCACTGCTTGCCCCCATAAATCAAACGCCGAGCTGTCGACACACAATGTGTCGCAGCTGGCTGTTTATCTCTGCATCTGTCAGTCTCGCCGCTCCCCCGCATCCTCCATAGCTCCGGTCCCCGCCCGCATCCCTTCCCTCCTATCAGCGTGGAGGGGAGGGATGCGGGCGAGCGGGGACCGGAGCTATGGAGGAGGCGGGGGAGCAGCCGAGACTGACACAGAGGTAAACAGCCGGCTGTGACACGCTGTGTGTCGACAGCTCGCCGTTTAATTTATGGGGGCAAGCAGAGCGCAGGGGGGGCTTAGGGGGGATCAGTATAGCAACAGAGGCTGAGCAGAATATGCAGACCCAGCCTCTGTGTGCTGATAGCATTCTTAGAACCCACCTCAGGTTCTCTTTGAGTAATGTGATCTATGAAAATCTGATTTGGTTTGTTTAGCTTTTGATAAAGATACTGTGTGCATGACTTTTACATTGGTTCACTCCTCTATTGTGTCCTAAATCCCTGACCCAGACCAGGTATTTGTTGGGGAGGGGGGATTGGGGGGATTTGTAAGAACAAGATCAACAATTTTTGTCCTCTAGAAATCCTGGTTGCTGTATTTATAACCAGCATTAACAGGTAATGCATTATCACTGGGAGGGAGAAGGCGCCACGAGGGGTATTATTTGAGTGTAGAAATATCAAATGGATTATACATAAAAACTGGCTTACCTATAATAAGAAGGGGGTAGCCCAAATAAAATCATACATTTTAATAGGAACCAAACACTTGAATAATAACGCATTTTGCGGATCGCAGTCCGCTTCTTCAGATCAAGTAACAAAAAGTGTCTGTAAAAAATAAACAACATTGGCACTCCTCAGTATACAACATAAACAGCTCAAAAATATATTCCGTATCCGTCCCTTCCTCACACAAGAGGCCACCAAAATGCTTGTTCATGCCTTAATCATCTCCCGCCTAGACTACTGCAACACCCTGCTCTGTGGCCTACCAAAAAACAGGCTAGCTCCTCTCCAATCCCTTCTAAATGCAGCGGCCCGCCTCATTCACCTTTCCACACGCTCTTCTGATGCAGCCCCACTGTGCCATTCTCTCCACTGGTTACCCATTACCCAGAGGATCCAGTTCAAACTCCTGACTCTAACATACAAAGCCCTCCACGAGTTGTCTCCTCCATACATCTCCTCACTAATCTCAAGATATTGTCCCTCCCGCAACCTTCGCTCCTCCCAAGAAATTCTCCTGGCCTCTAAGCTGATCACCTCCTCTCATGCTCGCATCCAGGACTTTACACGAGCATCAGCCCTTATCTGGAACTCTCTTCCACAGCCTGTACGTCATGCTCCAAACCTGGACATCTTCAAACGCACTCTTAAAACACACCTTTTCAGACAAGCTTATAACATTCTATAGCCCTTTATTTACTTATTTGTCACAATGTAATCAGAGGCAAAGAATCACTGCCTCATCCATCCTCCACCCCCTTACCTAGTGTGTCCCCCACTACCCATTAGATTGTAAGCTCGCAAGGGCAGGGTCATCCTCCTAATGTTTACTGTTTTTGTAACAATATTTGTGCTGCTTGGAACTCTGCTGTATATTTGTTAGTTGTATCTATGTTCTCCTTGTCGTTTTATTGTGCTTTGTAAAGCGCTGCGGAATATGTTGGCGCTATATAAATAAATAATAATAATAATAATAATAATAATAAACAACTATATAAAAATACATAAAAGAATGTATTGAATGTAGAATAAATTATATAAAATTGCCAGTGCATTTATATATCATTGATATTATAGTACAGTATCTATATTTTATAGACTTCCTATTCATAAATGTTGGGGGTTGGCAGGCAACAACTGCCTTGTCTGGGGTTCCAACATGGCCAGAAATGGCCCTGATAACAGCAAAGGTGTGATCTCAGCAAAAGTGGCAGCCATGCTGAAATATGGCGTTCTTTACAGCTGACTGTGACTTTATTAGTGGGGGAAACAAAACTAGTGTTAGTTCTAATAAAATACATTTATGTTATAACATAAAGCTGGCCCTAGAGGGCGCCCTCAGCTCATATGAAATAATACGGCACAAAGCAGTGTGTAAAATGTTGCAGCTAGTGGTGGTGATGAAGGAATGTGATGAAGACTTCCGGATTGCTGTGAAATGCTGAAATCTGCACACTATGGCTGCTGATCTCTGTGTACGGCGCTATCACTGCTAACCAGTGGAAAATCACTCTATGTACAAATGTACAGAAATGTGCAGCAGCTAATCAGAATTGGGAAATACTAATCAGTTAAAGAGAGAGTCTCAAGCCTCCAAAAATACCTGTTTTTACTTGACAGTCCTCTTTAGCATTAATGCCATAGCTGAAAAGCCGTACCCCGCGGCTGAACGCTCAATTAATACTCTCGAAATCCTGGGGCAAAATGCCACAACTTTCCAGGTTGTGGATTTTGCTGCCCGGCGAAGGCAGAGATTTCTGCTGTAGCTCCGCCTCCCGTCCAATCAATCTGCTCTGATCGCCGCCTCTCCCCGCCCCTCTTAGTCTTCTTTCACTTAGAGGAGGCGGAGATCCGCAGAGATTGTTGCGGGTAGAGGCAGAGCTACTGCATATAGCTCTGCCTCTTCCAGGAAGGAGCCCCGAAATTTGCCCCGGGGATTAATTTTTAATTTTAATTGAGCGTCCAGCCGTGGGGTTGCGACGTTTCAGCACTGGCATTAATGCTGAAGAGGCTTGTTAAGTAAAAACAGGTATTTTTGGAGGCTTCTGACTCTTTAACCAGTAAGTGTGTAACTAGGCAGCTGGCAGTCAGCTGATGGGCAAGCCCTGCACATTACTTTTTCCTGGCCAACTGAAATTTGCTTTAAAAGATAATTTTTTTTTTGTTCAGCATTTCTCATTCTGTAAACCTGATGATATACTGACCTATGTTTTCTTCTCCTCTGCCTTCCAACCCCCCCCCCCCCCCCCCATCTCTCTCTCAATATATATATGTTTTTATCCCCGTCTCACTTCGCTCTCATTTCCTCCTCCTTGCTTTCCCCCATCTCCTCCCTACTCATCGTCCCTCCCTCCCTCTTGCTTTTTTTCCATTGCTTCGCTCTTTCCATCTTCCACCTACTGTCATGTATCTACTCTTCCTCCCTCTCTTTTACTCCTCTATTCCCCTCCTTCTGATCCCTCCCATGTTTTGTTACCCTTCCTATTCCGCTATCTCTCACTCACCCTCACTCTCTTCCTTTATTATCTTCCCCTTCTCTCTTCCCCTCACCCTCTTGCCCCCTCTACCCCCCCCCCCCATTCTCCCTCTTTCACCTTCTCATGTTTCACTCCCCCCCCCCCCCCTTCCCTCCCTCTACCACTCTTCATTCTCTCTCTCTTCAATCCCTCTCTTTTATTTCACCCCCTTCCCTCCCTCCCTCTCTACTTTCCCCCAATGTCCCTCTTTTTCATTCCCATCTCTCTCTCTCTCTCTCTCTCTCTCTCTCTCTCTCTACTCTCAACATTGCCCCTTTCCTTCCCTCGTTCCCCTTCCCACCACCACCTTCTCTCTCTCTCTCTTTCTATCTATTCCTCTCTCTTCCTCCCCCCCCCCTCTCTCTCTCTCTCTCCCTTCCTCCCTCCCCCCCCTCTCTCTCTCTCTCTCTCTCTCTCTCTCTCTCTCTCTCTCCCTCTCTCCCTTCCTTTCTCTCTCTCTCTCTCTCTCTCTCTCTCTTTCTCTCCATTCCTTCCCCCCTCTCTCTCTCGCTCTCTCTTTCTTTCTCTCTCTCTCTCTCTCTCTCTCTCCCTTTCTCTCTCCCCCTTCCTTCTTTCATGTCTTTCTCTCTCCCTACCATATTCTACAGGAAATAGATGGCAAGTCCCTTCTGTTGATGACCCGGAATGATGTCTTGACCGGACTTTCCCTGAAGCTGGGCCCAGCCCTGAAAATCTATGAATACCACGTCAAAGCCCTGCAGACGCAGCACATGAAGAGCGCCTCTCCATAATACAAGAGGGAGTGGCTTCCTTTGTGGCCACTCTTCATCTGTACTTTTGCTCGATGAGCAGGAAGCGATCCTATCCAACTACTGCAAGTTAAAGTGAACTTTGCTACGAGATTCCAGACTGAGAGAGTCCATGAGGCCATGGCTTTCGTCTCTCTCAGCTCTGATCGACAGAAGACGTGGCGCTAGATGGAACGGGGTTGCCACGTTTTAAAACAGGGGTGTGCTTGAGTGAATCTGGGTATTGTAGGGGGCGGAGCTTAAGCGGGAGCTTGGTAAGAGCCCTCCCATCAGTTGTTGCACTTTAGTGCTCTCTTGAGACATTGGTGAACTGTACAACTGAGCACGCAATCAATGCACATGAGGTTTGCCCGTAACGTGGCATCCTTGTTAGAAATTACGGCAGTGACAATCTTATAATAACTGGATATATTATAAAATCACTATATTTTATTTTGTAAATATTATATTGAAATACAGGAGCGTCCGTAGCACGAATTAGGATGCTGAACCTTTTGATGAATGCTGCACCTTACTCGAGCTGCTCCGCCCACAAAGTAATTGCATGGCACATGTCAAGAAGGTAACAAAAACTTCTTTAGTGTTTCTTATAGTTTGGGTAGTAAGGGACCATCATTGCATTCCTTGAAGGATCTTCATGCTCTAGTAAAAGGCCCACATGTGCCCACTACTTATAATGCTGGATATCATTCTGTGCAGTCTATTGAAAGGAAATGGGTAGAGATCATTTTATTATATCGTCAGAGAATCTATGCCTCAACATGGCGGGCCGCTCGATCTTTCTGTCCGAAATCAGTCAAAAGGATTGATTGGACATGCTGAAAAATGTCCGTCGCAAGTGTTTGATTAGGAGCGCCTTGGTACCAGTGTTCGATATCGTAATGACCGACGGACCCCAGCTAGTGTGTGTCCTCCCCAGTGTAAAAGTGTCCCCCCCAGTCCCGTGTGCAGTGTTAAAGGGGAACTGAAGTAAGAGGTATATGGAGGCTGCCATATTTATCTCCTTTTAATCAATACCAGTTGCCTGGCAGCCCTGCTGGTCTATTTCTCTGCATTAGTATCGGAATAACACCAGAAACAAGCATGCAGCTAGTCTTGTCAGATCTGACTTTAAAGTCTGAAACACCTGATCTGCTGCATGCTTGTTCAGGGTCTATGGCTAATAGTATTAGAGGCAGAGGATCAGCAGGGCTGCCAGGCAACTGGTATTGCTTAAAAAGAAATAAACATGGCAGCCTCCATATCCCTCTCTCTTCGAGACGAGAGATACTTTTTATACACACCTGGGGCTTCCTCAGCACGGATCGCTCCTACGCAGCCGTTCTCCGCTGCCCGCAGCTCCGGTACCGAGTCCTGTAACTTCTTCCAGTCGCGGCCAGTCTGACGCAAGAGGAAGTGTACTCTTTATGAATTTGTCCAGTGGCTGCTGGAGAAATAAGTAAATAGCGCACTTTACTTGCCTCTCATTGACCATTCCTAGCTAGGAATTCACATTTGTGTGTAGGAATATATGCTATGTCTATTTTTATAAATGTATATTTGGTATACAGAGTGACATGCATGAATAATGTCTGGCTGTAAAATGTATGTTTTAGATTCTGATTATCAGTTAGTGTTATGCTTTCTGTAACAACGCTGTGTAAAGCTTCCATTTTATTTTTAATGGATAGGATAGTAAATTGTCACCAAACAGCAATGCATAATCTTTTGTGCATTGTATGTGTATATGTTTTCCTATCAATATGTTTCAAAATACCTGGCTGGCTGGCTCCAGTGGTTTCTTCTTGCCAGCAGAGAAGGAGTTGCTTCCTGAAAACAGAGCAGATTATTTGAATGCACCGGGCTCCTCCCCTCCACTTAAGGAAATGAACTCCTTGCGGCCAGCATTGCAGCTACAGATATTCTCTGCACATTCTGAGAACCCGAGGCGGCATCAAAAATTAAAAAAAAGAGCATACTACCTGCTCCACGCCGCCTCCTGGGATGCATCAGTGCCGCTCTCCGTTCATCCTCCGCAGCCTCTGAACACCGGCAGACAGATCCAAGATGGCCACGACCTGGAAGTACTTCCTGGGTCATGGCTTAGCTGCCGATTGGAGGAGGCGGGTGATGATGTGACAGAGGTGGGGAGCAAGTTGGAGGAGGCAGTGGAGAGATGCAGGGGAAACAATTTGATTGATGGCTGGCAGGGAAAAGGAGGCTAGCGACAATCAGATTGTCGCTAGCCTGTCGCTAGTTTTGGCGAGGTGACAGCAGATCCCAGGATTGACTGGCATCGTCACCAGAAGGACACAGAGGCATGTAATTGGGCAGAGAACATGCCTCTGTGTCCTATAATGCATATATTATCCGCCTCGAGTACTCTTTAAGGCTTCCCACATCCTCTGCGCTATATTCACAAAAGTCATGTGTACCTTTTTATGACCCTTTCTTTAATGAGAAACACTTTCTCACTGCTAGTGGCCCCTCTCTAGCACCTCCCTGATAGTCTCATGTGGGTGGTGATTAGCTATGGGGAGGAGTTTACATATCTGTCTGACCAATAATATTTTACTGTCATCTCAGTCTGTCCAATAAAGTTTTACTGTCATCTCAACAGGAAATGTAGCTACAGGAGCCAGCCAGTCAGGTAGTCTTAATACATTTCCTTTAACAAGAACAAATGTGCAATGCACAAAACTTTTAATGCAAATGTTCTAATATTTGCATTAAAAAAACAGGTAGAAACAATAGGACTTTAATTAAACACGACATAACCAGAAAAGAGATCTTTATATCCCTTATCAGGTTTTTCCACAATGCATTCTTGAATGTAGGTGTTGATAAGGGAGATGCGCAGTCACAGATATATTTTTTGTTCTTTACATATTATTATGTAGATTCCATCCACTGCACATTCTATAATAAATCTCCTTACAGAGTCCCCCTCCCTCCAAAGCCTTGTGGAATCTTCTGATCTTGCGAGGATGATACCATTTTTGGCCGATGCAGTAGAATCAAGGAGCAAGCTGTCAATATATTTTATGTCTTTTCACACTCCCATCCTGCATAGTACATTTAATCTTAAAAGCACAAAGCGCAATATACAGTATATATTTGACTATCAGATGGAGGTACAGAGATAGATTTTCTAATGCACGTTATTAAGATGTTGAAATTTATTTAGAAGTTTCTTAATTTCTCTTGCGGAATTCTCATATACTTTGGAAAATCTGACCAAGTATAAAGGGATCGTAATTTCAAGACTCAAACTCAAAAACACAAGACTTACTTAAATAACATTCTTTGAAGGGTTCCAGAACTGACGTAATATGTTGAGATAAATGGGTATGTACAGTGCCAAGCATATGTATAACTAGGCTGTGCTCCTTTTTTATTTTGCTGGCTGTAAGGGTTAAGAATTCAGGTATGCAAATGACAGTTTTTCTCTAGTTGGATTTTGAGGGACACATGTAAATGCTTTTATGTACCCCCAATATGATGTAAATAAATTCAGGACTTGGATAGACAAATAGATACTGGAAACAGCTAGACAGCAGTAGACAGAAAAACTGGAGTTACATAGAGATTAGATAGATTAGACAAGAGATTAGATAGATAGATAGGTTTTTATTTTGTTACAAATTAGTACATTCATATCTGATAATTCAGTCCTGGTAAGAGGTCAGTGGCAAAGCGTTCTTTCAGGCCTTCGCCAGCCGCCATTGGGCAGCTCTGTCCCTCTCGGGCCCCTCCCCCTGCCGATCCTCCGCCTCCCTGAACACTGCTCTGTGTGAGACACAGCTTCTTCCAGCGTCTAGACCCCAAGGGCTACAGAAGCGAAACTGAAGGATGGCAGGAGCAACAGAGATCGGCGTAGATGGCGGCTACCTGATCCGCCAAGTTCCCCGGATCAGGTAGCATTATTTATTTTAATTTAGATCCCTACCTTGGATTCCCTTTAAACTGTTCCCCTCCTCTACTTACACCTCTCTTGATACTCCAGCTGATCTTGGCAATTAGTGGTACTCTGTATCAATTGCTACGTATATAGTGCTTTGAGGGGCCCAATATAACACTTGCACTGTGGCCTATGCCATCCGTAGCTTTCCCATTGGGTGGAGTAACTTTATATCGCCATTAGGAACCCCATGCTCCACCCACACCTGACTTCTCAATATTGAGACAACTGATCCAGTTAAAGAGGAACTGTAATCAAATGAATATAATGGAAAAAAAAAAGTTTTTATTTGACAATATTCATTCAAAAATTATTTAGTCAGTTTTTGCTCATTTTAAAAACTTTCCTCACCCTGATTGTTGTGTTTTTTTGAGAGTTCTAAAGCCAGTAGAAAAGACCTATGGTCTCCCAGAATGCTTGGGGGGCGGAGAATTCCACATAATAAACAGCCTAGGCTTAGCCTCAGTGGAAGGGCGGAGCTACACAACAATATACAGCAATGTATAACTAAAAGAAGTGTTTCTGATACTGAGACCAGGATATTTACCATACAAGTGGATGAATTATATGTCGTTACGGTTGCTCTTGAATGTGTTTTTTTAAGTGTTTTCTCTTTATGCTGAGAAAGAATGCTCTGAATATGAATAGCTATAATTCTAATATTCCAGTGTGACAATCAGTGGTGATTTCCCAAGAACAGGAACCTCACACACAATGGTGCTTCTATTCCTGATGGTGCTGAAATCCTCACAGGAACAAAGCTGTATTTTATTACTGTAACAGAGACAACAGCATGATAAACTATTGTAGAAGCTTACTGCTGCTCCTGAACGCCCAATAAATGTTTACAACACCAGAATAACGTGTGCTGTGAGTGTGAATCGTTCTGTTACCTAACGTTTGGTACCTGAACCTGTAATCAGTGTATCATCTTTGCCTAGCCGGAGTCTGTGCTGCTAATGGCTGCCATTCTAATTACAGCCTTCTCACTGCTGACTGTGAATTCTTTAAAGGGTGTCTGAAGCTAAAATGAAAAACAAAACAGATACTCAGCTAAGGAGAGGGAAGGTTCCGGGTCCTATAGAGCCTCCCCGTTCCTCTCACGGTCCCCGCATTCCAGGGCTACCGCCCCGTTCAAATCTCTGCTAAGTACTGCGCATGCCCGAGTGTGCAAGAAAGCACGCTCGCACATACACACTGCGGAGTTGCCCATCTTCTGGAGCACTCGGGCTACTGAAGACTTCCGAAGGAAGCCTTGCGCATAAGAAGTGAGCAGTCTCTATTCCATCAGGGGACACAGCGCTAGAACGAAGGGACCGCAGGAGGAACGAGAAGGCTGTATAGCAGGGGTCTCAAACTCAATTTACCTGGGGGCCGCAGGAGGCAAAGTCAGGATGAGGCTGGGCCGCATAAGGAATTTCACAATCGCGGCGCATCGCCGCCTCTGCCTGCCCATCGCACTCTTCCTTCACAGAGAGGGGCGGGGAGAGGCAGCGATCCGTGCGGCGATTGACATCAGGAGGGCCAGAGCTGAAGCTGAAAGCTCTGCCCCTTCCAGAAAATGCCAGCGGATAGCCCCCCGGGCGATTTGGGGGCTCTGCAGCCCTCGTTTAGCGGCGGGGATGCGGCGGATTACTTGGGAGCACTGAAGCGAACTATAAGGAAGCTTTTGCCAGCGAGGGCCACAAAATATTGTATCGAGGGCCGCAAATGGCCCGCGGGCCACGAGTTTGAGACCCCTGCTCTATAGGATCCAGAGCTTTCTCCCTCCTTAGGTGGGTATGTGTTTTTTTTATTTTACCTTCAGACTCCCTTCAAAGCTCTTCACTTTATAAGAGAGGCATATGGAGGCTGCCATATTTCCTTTTAAACAATACCAGTTGCCTGGCAGCCCTGCTGATCTATTTGTTTTCAGTAGTGTCTGAATTACACCACAAACAAGCATGCAGCTTATTTTGTCAGATCTGACAATAATGTCAGAAACACCTGATCGGCTGCATGCTTGTTCAGGGTCTATGGCTAACAGTATTAGAGGCAGAGGATCAGCAGGATAGGCATAGATATGGCAGCGTCCATATCCCTCTCACTTCAATTGTCCTTTAAATTCTCAGAAGAGAGAGAACATGGATTGGGTCAGCTCTGAGCACACCATGAGACTCTGGCTGCTGCCGCCTCCCATCTCCTTACCAACTACCACCAGTGGGCAAGCTGTGAAGAGTTTAGTAAGTCGTTCTGACCACTTGCTAGCCACTTCCCAACTACAGAAAGGTCCCCATTATCCAGAACCCAGGCAACCGGAAGTCTTAACTAACCGGCATGCCTGAGGGGATAACAAGGGCTTTGTTTGAGGGGGGTTTTAGGGATGTCTGCAGGCATTAAAATACTCATCGAGCCTCCAGTGACGTCTTGTAGCCTTCCTGTAGTCCTAGAGGGCTCCTAGTGGCTTATGGTGTCCATGCACGGCTCACAGCATGTCATGTGACCTAATGTGTGTCAGGTGATACGCCGCCTTCCATGTATGGAGGAAGGCGGAAAGCCACTAGGAGCAACAGGAAGCCTACAAGACGTTGCTAGAGGCTCTGTGAGTATTGGGCGGGAGGGGGTTGTGTTTTTTTGGCCAGTTGCTCAAGCAACCGGCAAGCACATGTATCTGGCATCAGGCGATCCTTTCTGGTGCTGGATACTAGGGACTTTACTGTATTGATCAGAATCTGAAATATGCTATAGCTAATTGTCGAGGAAGCAATCTTCCTCATTAGTGACTAGCCTTAAAGTCATTCATCTCAATAGAGTGATGGCCCAACTCATGACCAATTTTTCCATTTTGGGTTTTTATTAAAGAACCATTATTACAGCAAATCAAACAAAGCAGGCACTTGTGTCCAGTTATCGGGTTATAGCTTGGATGGCGTTCTTCTTCTCAGCGAGCCGATGATATTTCCATAGGGCTTGTCAGAGGGCAGCAAAACCTGCAGAGAGAGCATGAGCGGAAATCAGAGCAGCCCAAAACATAACCATTAAAACACGTTCCATGGGAGCAAATACTGTATTTTTGGGGCTTTTTCTACCCCAAAAGTGTGTGTGTGTGTGGGGGGGGGGGGGGGTGGAGTCACTGTCTTATAGTCCAAATGCAGGGAGTTCCTGACTTGCGAACGCCTGCCAATATGAATCTCCAACCCATTGCAATGTTGGAGACTCTCTGTACTGTGCTGCTGTGCCCATGCAGAGGAGGACACGGGGGGGGGGGGGGGGGGGGGGCACAAAGAGGCATGGAGGAGGACAGAGGGAGACACAAGAGGTACAAGGGGGCATGAGGTACAAAGGGGGCATATCCATAGGATGCCCCTTCACCATGGATGCACCATGTCAAATTAAACTCACTTCTTGACCATTTTGATTGGCCCAATTTCCAACTGCATCCAATTTGCATTAAATTGGAATGCAAACTGAAACTATTAGCATCACATTGGCTTCAATTCACTAAGACACGTTCGATAAGGCCCCTTTCACACTTATGTAGGATTCCTGCATTGCATTCCTCTCTTTTGATGCAGGGGGCAATGAAAGTCAATGGGATGATTCATACTTATGAAGCAATGAATGTCAATGGGACAATTCATACTTAATGCAGCCCGTTACGTTGCACTATAAGTGCCTTATCCGCCGCTCGGCAGAAGCAGAGGCAACATGGCGTTACCGCCCGAGTTCTGTGGCGACACAGCGGCAGTGGAAGGCATTGAAGTTAATGGGTGATGCATACATATAAAAAAATTATGGCAGAGTACTGCGGAAATACAACGGAAAGCCGCAGGAATCTCAGTGACATACTTCCTGTCCAGCAGGAGGGCAGCACTATGCATGTGACCCTGTCATTGTACTCTGCCACAGGGTCATATGTTTGTGATTTTGTGCAAGGAGATACGGCTAGGGGTGGGGCATCGCACCGCGACGCACACTTTAAAGAGAGTCTGAAGCGAGAATAAATCTCGCTTCAGACCTCATAAATAGCAGGGGCATGTGTGCCCCTGCTAAAACGCCGCTATAGCGCGGCTTAACGGGGGTCCCTTCACCCCCAAATCCCCCTCGATACACCCGGGGAGCGCTTCCTGGTTGGGGCAGGGCTAACCGCCGCAGCCCTGCCCCACGCGCGTCTGTCAGCGCGTATCTCCGCCTCTCCCCCGCCCCTCTCAGTCTTCCTTCACTGAGAGGGGCGGGGGAGAGGCGGCGATGCGCCGCTGACAGACGCGACTGGAGGCAGGGCTGCAGCCGTTAGCCCTGCCTCCAGGAAGAGACAGCCAGCGACCTTTTCACGACACACTTTTGCAAGGGGTGGGTTGGGGGTGAAGGGACCCCCGTTTAGCCGCGGGATAGCGGCGTTTTAGCAGGGGCACACGTGCCCCTGCTATTTATGAGCTCTGAAGCGAGATTTATTCTCGCTTCAGAGTCTCTTTAAGTGTGAAACCAGCCTAAATAAGGGTGCGTAAAATACCGCATGTTGGATTTTAGCCGTTGTTTTCAAATTCACTAGCATTTTCGTAAATGCAGTTATTTACCGAAAAACAGTATGACAATTCAGTTTGAATTTTTACCTCATGCGGTATTTCATTCGGTATTTGTTGGATTATTGCAGTGCAGGGAAAACGAATGAAAGATGTATTACAGATAGCAATATTTTTATATTTTTAATATTATACCGACAAGTAAACTCGTACACACGTTTGATTTTTCTAAACGACCGGTCATTTGGACGTTTGAACATCCAGTCGTTTGGACGTTAAATCGGGCGTGTGTACGGTCAGTCGTTCAGCTGATAAGACTGGATTTGAACGATCCACCGAGCGGATCGTTGAAGTCCAGTCTTATTAGCTGAACGACCAATTATACCACGCCCGATTTGACGTCCAAATGATCGGTAGTTTGGAAAAATCCGACGTGTGTATGTATCTTAAAGTGCAAGTCCAAGTTGCATAAAATTAACAAAATTTGTATCAGCTCCAAACCATTACAGCAAAGTGCCTGGTATCCGGCACTGGTGGGGATCGCTGATGCCGAATATAGATGCTTGATGGTTGCTACCACATGAAATAGCACAAACCTCCCCCCTACAATACGTACTGAGGCAGTCTGGCAGTCTCCCTTTATCTCCCCGCGGGCTCTAAGCGGCTTTCCGGCTTACTCAGTGCCCGGAAGCTGGAGCGTCAGCTGACCCGCACCGGGTCATGTGACACTCCAGCTTCCGTACACAGATGCCGGAAGCTGCTAGGAGCCCGCGAAGAGGTACAGGGAGACTGCCAGACATCACAGGAGCCTCGGTAAGTATTTTAAAGCCTACCAGCACCCACAGGAAACCCCCAACAGCTTTTATTTAATTCTACTGAAAATTTCAGATTTCGCTTTTTTTTTCTCGATTTTTATCGATCCGGAATCCTGGAAATGTTTCTTCAATTTTGCTAAAGATTGTATGGTGTGTGTCAATTTATTAATACATACACCCCAGCAATTTTCTCAGAGTTTGAAGCACCAGGTACGTTAAACTTTTTTTTTCATCTTTAGATTTTCTCTGAGACTAGTTTCACACCAGAAACCAGCATCAGTGATGCGGTGTGATACGCACCGTACCGCACCAGTCCTGCAGGGAACACCGCGGTATTGTATGGTGTTCCCTGTCTGGCCACCGGCCAGTGACTTGCACGTGATGCGCGCTTGCTGTCACTTTCTGCTTCGGGTATGCGGAAGTGCACAAAAGTGTATTGTTAAAATGCGCTTCCGCGCATGCGCCCCGCAACATTGCATAGTTTAACTCCACGCGTCGCCATAGAACTAACAGGACCTCCTAGCTGATGCAGATTGCCGCAACTCGCCGCAGCTTTAACATAGTTCTTTACCTGCGTTGGGGATGCGGCGAAAACGTCACTTCCATCACGTTGCACTGCAAGTATGAAAGCCTCCATAGACTTTCATTGCCCAGCTGTGGTGCGGTAAAAATACCGCACCGCCTCGGTGTGAAAGGTGGTAAGTCTGAGTGAACTGAAGCCAAGATGACCATCTCTAGAAGGTAATAATAAATCACAATGGACTTGATTCACAAAAGGGTGCTAACACAGTTAGCACGCCTAAAAGCTTTGGACGTGCAAACTAGGGTGCTAAGTAGTTTGCACGTCCAAAGCTGTTACTGATCGCGCGTTAAGTTGGTGCTCCCGAAACATCGCACCATTCACGTGTAAAATCACTTTTCAAGCTATTTTGCACACAAACGGTGCGACGTTCTGCGCACGCATCGCGGAGCGCTAACCTTTGCACGCGCATATTAGCACGTGTAGCGACCGTTTTCGCGTCCTAACTGCCTTTTCACTGGCATGCTAACATTTAGCACCCTATAGTGTATCGAGGCCAATGTATTCACAGTTAACCAAATACATAACCCAAAAGACAGCAGTGAAATCATCTTCTCTCCAAACACTGTTCATTGAAGCCTTACGGAACAATGTCAATGAGATCATTTACCTCGTCTTGATTGGTCAGGCCAAACTTGCTCAGGTCAATGGTGAAATAGTGTTTATTTGGTAATATCAGTTCGATCTCTTCAATCTGAAATGGAGGAGATGTTAGCGGTACCCGTGTCATCATATCAGAGAATGAAATCAACCTACAGTATTAGTCCAACTAAACCCAAAAACTGAATAATGCAAATTCTGAATAAAACAATCAGGTTGATAAAGGCTAGTACACACTAGCAATTTTGATTGGCCAATGATTGGTCAATTTTACCACCTCCATGTAGTATGAGGGCCAAACAGATTTTCAATGCTATGCAGATTATATAGGTAAATGGTCATACTACATGGAGGTGGTAAAATTGACCAATAATTGGCCTATCAAAATTGCTAGTGTGTACTAGGCTTTAGTGTAAATAAGAACTATTAAAGGAATCCTCAGGCAATTTGACAAAATCTGCCTTACACACCTGGGGCTTTCTCAAGCCCCTTGCAGCTGACTGTCCCACGCTCCCCGCCGCTGTCGCTGCACGGTGCAGAGGAGGACCGCGAGGTCGGCTTTACTGCGCCTGCTTCAATCGCCGCTGTCAATCACACCCACGTTGTTCACGGCTTACTGCGCAGGTGCAGATCTTTTGCGCCTGCGCAGTAAGCCGCAGACAACGTGGCCTTCATTGACAGCGGTGCTTGACGCAGACGCAGTAAGGGCGACCTTGTGGTCGTCCTCTGCACCGTGTGTGGCGAGAGCGGGGCAGTGGTGGAGAGCGGAGGTGACAGCGTGGGACAGTCGGCTGCAAGGGGCTGGAGAAAACCCCAGGTGAGTAAGGCAGATTTTTGTCAAATCGCCTGAGGATTCCTTTAAGCCTGGTACATACTTTCAATCATAATTGATCAATCACTGACCAATTCTACCACCTCCATAGTGCTTGCACCTGCTATTGTACCTGGACCTTGTAGCCATATTTTGTATTGCGGGCAGCCCCCGGGCCCAATATTTATCAGACACTCAGATTTCCTCCCATAGCCATTATTTATATGAGCACCTATGGCGTCGCCCAAATTTCCTGTTTCCTGGCAGTGTGGCAAGTAATGTTGTCTGCATTATATCAACAGGAGATGTGAGGGAAGAATGGGGGGAGGAGACTGGAAGTAGAATGCAGGGCAGTTTCCAGGTTGAGGGTGTAAAAACTACACCACCCCCCATGGGCTTGAGAACGTTATTTGCGATATTTAGCCCCCCAGTATAGTTAGCCAGCTAAAGGTGACCCAGCATAAGTTATCCAGCCATAAGTGCCCCAGTATAGGTTAGCCAGGTATAGGTGCCCCAGTATAAGATAGCCAGCCATAGGTGCTCCAGTATAGGTTAGCCAGGTATAGGTGTCCCAGTATAAGACAGCCAGCCATTGGTGGCCCAGTATAGGTTAGCCAGGTATAGATATCCCCAGTATAGATTAGCCAGGTATAGATATCACCAGTATAGGTAAGCCAGCCACAAGTGCCCCCCTCAGGCTGGGGGATTACAGCGAAGGAGAGGGGAGCAGTGGCACACTGGGACTCAGCCCCGGTCTGAATCCTCCCTCTCCTTGGGTTACCCCTCCATGCTCCCCCCTCCATTGAAATGTATGGCATCGGCAAGGGGTGTTACTAAAAACTCACCTTTCTACTTCCTGTGAGCGGCATTGGAGACAGAGCAGCCCAGTGGCACGCGATCCTTGCATTGAGCCCAGAAGGCGAGTATTTACTAACACCCCTTGCCACCGCCATACATTTCAGGCCCTCCTCCCAGTATGCCTCTGCAGTCTGCACCCCCTCCCTCACTGCGCCCCGAGCGTACACCCTCCTGGCCCGCCCTTAGAAACGGGGCCGGTAGAATGTAAATGTTGTTGTTAAGAATACAGACAGGGAACAGAAATGTAATGTAGATATAAAATTCACCACTTACGTCCAAAAAGCAGAAGGAAATGGGACAGGGAATTTTGTTTCAAAACAGGAACCAGCAGTATGATGCATTATTATCTGCATTACTAATTATGTCTGTAGAAAAATAGCTTTTATGCTGCTCACAAAAATCCAAGATTAATTCCAATATCCATGGCCGTTTCTTCCTCCAGACAAGGCAATCTTGTGCGTAGGACGATTATAGCTTATATTAATTGGTTTTGCATGATAATGTGTTTCAAAATACACCTATAAAGGATACCCAAATTATTACTAGACCAAATTCAACTCACTGGCCCAAACTCACTGGGTCAGATTTATCGAAGCGTTACCCACAGTATTTTCTTCTTAAAAGGAACCAGAGGCAAGGGAAAGCTTAAAAATGGACAAAGATGTTATACATACCTGGGGTTTCCTCCAGCTCCATAAGCCTGGATCGCTCCCACGCCGCCGTCCTCCGCTGCCTCTATCGCGGTACCGGGTCCCGTCACTTCCGCCAGACGCGACCAGTCTTCCGCATCCACAGGGGCTCCCTCCGGCTCTGTACGCATGCACCTGTGCAGTACGGAGGGAGCACACTGCGCTTGCGTCGACTGGCTCGACTGGCCGAAATGATGGGACCCGGTACCGGCGGACAGAGGCAGCGGAGACAGGTGGTGAGGGAGCGATCCAGGCTTATGGAGCTGGAGGAAGCCCCAGGTATGTATAAAACTATTTCTTCTTCGTCTTTGGTTCTCTTTAAACAGTTCTAACCAGCAGTAGGAACAGCTCTGCATGATAATAAGAAACTTCTTAAATCCTACTTAATAGTGGTAGTTTAGCATGAATTTCTAGAACTGTACTACAGTTAAGAAAAGTGAAAATGCATCCCTAGTGTTGCAGATTAAGAAGTGTTTAATAGCATTTCTACAGATGGTGCATCAGTGCAGGGTAGGCATGATTTGTGAAAGGCTCCTCCCCCTACTGAATTCCTCACTCAGAGCATACCAGTATCAATACAGCAGATGTATTAGTTACCTCAGCAACAGCAATTTCCCTCACACACTGCACTGTCTGAGAAACTTTCCTAACTCCTATTTAAGAACAGATTAAGAAGAAAACTGCACTCTAGTCTAGTGATTTCTTTAGAAGTCTGAGACAGTTCTGGACAGATTTCTAAAAACCTACCAATATTTTGTCTCAGACACTCTTGATAAATGACCCCACATAACATGTATTTACTATAATTGTTATGAGGGGTGTGTAGCCACTTTTTACAAATATATATCCGTGCTATAGTTATAGCCCTACGTTCAAAATCGCCACCTTTAGGACTCCTTGGCAAGCTTCACAAGTACTCGTGTCCCCCGGTATTTTGAAAGACAGCGGCATCCATACTGTGCACATGCGAGCTCGGACGCTGCTTGTCTTCGGGGAGTACTCGGGGCGCGCGTTCCTCCGAAGCCTGCATAAGGAGTCCCGAAGCGTTAAATCACTGAGGTGGTCGAATAACTTCACCAGGGGACATCGGTGGAACAAGGGCGTGGAGCGATGACCAGGAAGTCTCTGTGGAATCCATCCCTCTTTTTAAGTATCTAACTCTTTTTTTTTTTTTTAAAGTCAGATTTACTTTAAACAATGCTAGTTGCCTGGCTGTCATGCTGAGATTTAGTTGTTTTTGAGTCACACACCTGCAACAAGCATACAGCCAGAGGAGTCAGACCAGATTCGAAAAAATCTGCATGCTTATTCTGAGTCAGTGGCTTAAAGTATGCATCAGCACAGAAGCCGGGCAACTGGCATGGTTTATTATACAATGAAGATGGCAGCCGCCATATCCCTCCCACTTGAGGTTCCCTTCATAGTAAACTGAGCAGCATTTTTAGTCCCCAGAGCGTCACAATAGCACCTAAAAAATGAATGCTAACAATGTAGCTCATTGCTAAAAAAATATACTTCACCTTTTCTTTTTACATTTAAATGTTTGTTAGAGGCTTTTATTGCCCTACTTCCATGGACCGCTGTCCGCTGAAAGAGTAGACAGATAAGGACTGCTGTAATTCGCAGTAGCAATGAGCAAACAAAAGCCTTCATCAGCAGTAAGAGGGTGAGGGGGGGTAGATAGGACACTTCAAACAGTTTAGAGAAGTCACACTTGATTACATTTACACCTTCTCCTGGATAAATAAGGGCAGAGGGAAGGGGAGGGGGATTATGGCAGCTTCTACAGCTATTAGAAACCAGGGCAAACTACAGAAAAATAGCCAACTTCTACAAAATAGTGATAGACAACCACAATCGCTCATCTTATACAGTAAATTGTGAAGGTCTCGGTACCTCAGGGATGTTGCTTAGTCCCAGCATTTGGATGTCATAGAGAGTCTTCTGCACGGAGGGGGAATATTCTCCCTGGTCATACGGGCCAGCAAATTTATCAAGAATAATCCGATTCATGGTTTGGCTTAAAGAACAAAAAACACAAAGTTCAGCTTGGTGATCACACAGCTAAGCACAGTTATGTATATACTACACTGATGCATCTGTAGGAAGATAAAATGTGTATGACATTTGCAGGTGTGGACATACCATGACGCAGACTGAAGCTCTTGCTTCAGGAGGCAGATTACCTGGGGGGGGGGGGCACCGGGATAGTGATATCCTGGGCGTGGGTGCAGGCTTGGAGCGGGGTGACACCGCCCGGCAGAAATAGGGAGAGGGGGGGCTGACATCATTCCTCCTTCCTGTGGGCCAGTATCCACTTGCATAGCTGGCGCAGCGGTGCATTTTTGTAAATCTCTCACCTGTCCATGTGAGGCGTCCATGCTTCTCAGCAGCCGGCTGTTCTCTACTTCCTGTTTCCCTGCATGACGTGTAGGGAAACAGGAAGTAGAGAAGAGCTGGCTGCTGAGAAGCATGGACGCCTAGCATTTACAAAAACAGACCACTGTGCAAGCTCTGCATAACATAACAAGCACCGGGGGTGTTCCGATATCGCTCGCATTTAACGCCACGCACCCGAACGACCATGACGGCCCGACATCTTGCAGAATGGCTGATCGTTACATGCGACCGATTTTGGGTTGAAATTGTGCGTATCTTTGATCGGGCATGCTCTTGGCGGCATCAAATTTCATCCAATATTGAATAGGATGCCATCAAGTTGATAGATGTATGGCCACCTTTCACTGTTCAAGATTTCTTTACAAGCGTTCAAAAGTTTTAAAGAGAAACTCCGACCAAGAATTGAACTTTATTCCAATCAGTAGCTGATATCCCCTTTTACATGAGAAATCTATTCCTTTTCACAAACAGACCATCGGGGGGCGCTGTATGGCTGATATTGTGGTGAAACCCCTCCCACAAAGAAATTCTGAGTACGTACTCTTGGCAGTTTCCTGTCTGTGAACCTTGTTGCATTGTGGGAAATAGCTGTTTACAGCTGTTTCCAACTGCCAAAACAGCAAGCAGTAGCTACATTACTTACCAGCAGTAAAAATGTCACCATGTGATAAATGTCAGAATATAAATCAGGGATTTAAAATATTTTTCAATGGGCAAACACTGACTAAATCATTTATACATAATTATTGTAAAAATGAAGCACTTTTTTTTATTACATTATTTTCACTGGAGTTCCTCTTTTTCAGGCATGATACAAAACTGGATCAGGACCGTACCAATATGTATTCTGATCCAGTTCTGTATCATGCCTGAAGAAGAAACTGTAATTAAAGTTTTGAAAGCTTGCAAAGAAATCTTGTACAGTTCAATAAAAATATCACCTATACAACTTTTGTTGTTATGTCTTTGAATTGGAGAATAGTGACTCTTTAACCACTTCACCCCAAAGGGGTTTTTACCCTAACGGACAAGAGCGATTTTCACCTTTCAGTGCTCATCCCTTTCATTTGCCAATAGCTTATTCACTACTAATCACAATGAAATTATCTACCGGTATATCTTGTTTTTTTCATCACCACCAATTAGGCTTTTTGGGGTTGATATTTGTTTTCAGTAATTACATTATTTTCTATACATTTTAAAGGGAAGAACAAGGACAAAATGAAAAAATACACTATTTCTTCAATTTCATTCCCTATAGTTTTAATATAAACACTGCTACTGTACAGAAAACCCACACATTTTATCTGCCTGTCCTGGTTATCTCAATATTTTAATTATGCCCCTAGTACAACGTATGGTGACAATATAGTATTTGGAAATAAAGGTGTATTTTTTCTATGGTAGGTTTTTTTTCCACTAATCTCACGTGCACATGCACAGTGGCTGCAGCGCTGTTTGACTTCTAAAAACGTCCTGGAGCCGTTAACCTTCCTGGCGGTAATCCTGATCGTAGTTCGGGGTAAGCCGCGCAGGAGGTTTTCTCAGGCCCTGCTCGGCCGATTTACTTAATTTTTTTTTTGCTGGACGCAGCTAGCACTTTGCTAGCTGCGCCAGCACACCGATCGCCACCGCCCCGCGCCCGATCACCGCTATCCGTCGTGGCGCGCGCCCCCCCCCCCTCAGACCCCGTGCGCTGCCTGGCCAATCAGTGCCAGGCAGCGCCGAGGGGTGGATCGGGACTCCCAATGACGTCACGACGACGCCATGGCGACGGGGGAAGCCCTCCTTCTTTGAACGGGATTTCCTGATCGGAGATCGCCGAAGGCGATCGAAGCGGGCGGGGGGGGGGATGCCGCTGAGCAGCGGCTATCATGTAGCGAGCCCTGGGCTCGCTACATGATTTAAAAAAACTGCTGCGCTGCCTCCTGGCGGAATTTTTCATACCGCCAGGAGGGTTAAGAGGCTCTAGCAGGAGTCTGCTTATATAAGTCTGCTTGTCATTAAGTGGTTAAAGAGTAGCAGCACTGATGTGTATGTATTTGGCAGCCTAACCAATATTGCTCATAAGTTGAGATTTCAGTGCAATGCTATTTGTTATTCGGACCCCTAACCTCTGCAGACACTGTGATTTCTTGACACACAGCTGAGCTAACAGCTACCTCCAGATGTAAATGATTGATGTTAATACCCAACCCACTCATACATAAGAGCTTTAAGCACACCTGGCCCGAGGCAAAGCTACCTGAGGTAAGGACAGAGGTATGTTCATACAGTACCCACATACTGTACCTCCATGCGTTGTCCGTTCCTCTCCTCATTTCCCCTGGTTCCCATAATCACTGCTAGAAAAATATGACTTTGACTAAACTCTAGTTTTCAGACAGGAAGAGGCAGGCTTACAATGATGTTTCCCCCCATTCCCTCCTGTACCCCACCCCATTCACTCCCTTTAAGGGGCAGAAGAAGTGAAGGAATGAAACAAGTGATAGGAGGGAACACCGTGAAAAGCCTGCCTCTTCTTGTCTGAAAATTTGACTTTACCCAAAAAGTCAAAATTTTCAAGGCGTTGTGAGAAAGACGCTCCCACTCAACTGGTAGCTCCATACTTTGTGCACAGATCCCTGGGTCACATGACTGACATTTCCCTGGGGGAATTTCCCTAGGATGACTGCTTTGAATATGGAAATTGTGAGAGTGAAGACGTCCTGTATTCACGTTTACAAACAAAATAGAATTTGAGAAGATTAACTGGGGGATTTTTGTTTTGTATACAGCTGGTATAAGCTTCAGAGCTTGTTGTCCTCTACACAGAGTTTCTCAAGCTTGGGAGGTGGTGGAGCAGCACTATGCTGCCACTCATACACAGGGTGCTTCCTGAAGGAGGTTCGAGCACATTGAGGACTCATTAGTGTGCTGCTCCTCTTCACAGTCCAATCAGGAGACTCTGACTTGGCTGATGGTGTAATGGTTAAGGGCTCTGCCTCTGACACAGGAGACCAGGGTTCGAATCTCGGCTCTGCCTGTTCAGTAAGCCAGCACTAATTCAGTAGGAGACCTTTGGCAAGTCTCCCTTACACTGCTACTGCCAATAGAGCGCGCCCTAGTGGCTGCTGCTCTGGCGCTTTGAGTCCGCAAGGAGAAAAGCGCAATATAAATGTTATTTGTCTTGTCTTGACTTCTCTATACTTTCTTGGAGTGAGTAAGGAAGATCACTTTGCTGGCAGTCTGGCTAGGCTGTGTGGAACCTTCTAAAATCACAGGACTGACCAAACTCAATTATAAATCTTTTGGAAGGTAAGTGTGCTAATTATGTTGCTGCTTAGCTGTTGGCATGAAGTTGTGCTTTAATTACGTTGCACGTACCATTTAGCCTCAAAGTTCACCCCTTTGTAAGTGTTGTATTTCCATCTGCAGTTGACAACAGTGGAGAAGCAGCGATCCCTCACGTCTTGGAGTGTTGTGAATCGATCATTCAGGAAACCTTCAAACCCGGATTGTGTTGTCTTCAAGATTCGGAGTTCTTTGATACCAGCAGAAACGATAGGCTGGCCTGCATGGAATCCACAACGTGTAGAAAGTCAACATGAAAATATTTTAGAAGACAGAAAACACCATAGGAATAACATTCAGAAGCCCTCCTATAGATGATAGAGGTTCAGTAAATTCAAGGCCTTCTCATGGCCTACTGATACTTACAAACTCGGGTTAGACAAGCATCTGTGCTCCACTCTATGGCGTAGGGAAGAGATAGCTGGATAAACAACAGTTACCTGATAAGGTTTGCAAATGTCAGGAAGCAGCTGATGGCGTCTAAGGTGGCAGCTGCTCTCAGTTTTTTCCCTCCCCTCTGGTTTCCCCTCCACTGATCTGACCAAAAGGCCATGGTCACATAGCCATACTGATGACCACATGGCTCTTTATTCTTTCTTTCCCTTCTCTTTTCCTACTGTACCCGCTCTCTTACCCTTCTAGTCCCCCCCCCCTCCCCCTCTGGTCCCCTTTATTCTCCCCCACTGACCTGCCCTCTTGCTCTATTTTGCCCCTATGCTGTTACCGTTACCGTAGTACTTGATCACTGTGTTATTATTGCATTACTGTCTATTCAGTGTTGTTTTATTTGTACTGCACTACTGTCTACTCATTGCCTACTCACTGTTTATTCATAACTGTACCTAACCTTGTATGTTTACATGGTACCATCGCCAAACCTGGCAAAGGAAAATTAACCAGGATAGAAAGGACCAGTGTGGTTTGAATTATAAAACAACACAATTTTCTTTTGAAATCTTTATGGTATGCGTGACTAGGGGTGTGTAGGGGGCGTGATTAGGGGTGTGGCAGGGGCGTGGTTTAAGTGTCCCTCTTTTTTATCTCATAAAGTTGGGAGGTATGCACTACCCTGCAATCTGTATTCACTACATTCTCTCTGCCCACTGACCCAGAGCCCAGGCATTGGAATATATTATAGGTGTGAGGCTCCCTGCACACTGCATGCGATTCCGATTTGTAATCGTTATTGCATGCTGCGTTTTTTCCTCCGTTTTTTTTCTGTTGATTGTATTCAGGGAAAATCGGAATTGCAAATCGGAAACGGAATCGCAAAACGGATTTGCAGCGTGCAGGGAGCCTAACACAGCGGCATGAGGAGCCGTGATGCTTTCTCATGGCCCAGTAATATAAGAGCCATTTTGTATGGCTGCTGTACCATGTGACAGTCTGACATGTGGGGCTGTGACATGACATTTGCTTTAGGCCTCAGTAATATATGAGAGACACTGCATTAATGAATTGTCGCCAAGCAGGGATCGGGATTCGATCTCTCAGGTGCCAGTGCAGGGCCAAGGCTGTGCAGATGTGTTATTAGACGCTTATCTCCGAAGAGGCCGTCATGTTGGATGGCGAAACATGTCAGATACATAGCGTCTGATGCCACTTGCTACACCCCATCTTTACCCACAGAGCCCTCGGAACCAGCTTTTCTACAAACTGTACATCAGTGGCGTGGTAACTATGATTATAACATCAAGCATGAATCACACTACTAACTACGCATTACCATAAGTGATTGTCTTTATGTGGATACTGACTGGTCACATGAACTTTGTACCAAACAAAATCCAATGCTTCAAGTGACCATTGCTACATGTGAACTTTGCTTGGCTATTTTGTGCATGACCTGCATGACTTCACTTCCCTGCTCTGCAAAGCTGTATCACACGCTTTCTAACATAGGCTGAAGTTTCTATATGCAACTGGAGGCGGTCGGTGGAAACCCGCATATGTATCATTGAGGACTGCGATTGAGTCCAACAACTTGAAAACAGTTAAGCTTATAAACACTGTATGCAGGGGCGTAGCAATAGGGGTTGCAGAGGTTGCGACCGCATCGGGGCCCTTGGGCCAAAGGGGCCCCAAAGGACCCTCCCTCAACTACAGTATTAGCTCTCTATTGGTCCTGTGCTCATAATAATCACCTCTATAGATACTATGAATAGTAGTAATCATTAACACACTGTTCCCCATCCCCTTCTTACACCTCAGACACTGTAGTTGCCATTGGCAGGTTTTGGTGCGTTGTATCAATTGTTATGTATAGAGTGCTTGGGGGGCCCCATTGTATAATTTGCATCAGGACCTACAGCTCCTTAGCTACGCCACTGACTGTATGGGACTGCGATTGAGTCCAATCTTTTGATACCCGCTGGCATCTATTGCATGGACGGTGATTAGGCCATATGTAAATATAAGAAACTTGATGTCTGTACCTTTTATCATTTGTAGCTATCACGGATGAACTCAGTATCCCATTTTTTCCACTAATATAACCACACACTGATATATTTATATACTTATTGTTCTCCTTCGGTTCATGGACAATACAAACTAAATCTTCCTATGGGAGACTTATTGGCTCGATTGTTGATCGTGGGTACACTCTAGAACAGAGGACTGCAGAGAGACCTAGTTATGGGTGTTAGCAAGCTGGTATTTTTAGGATCTAGAATCCCTTTTACAATTGTTTATTGTATGTTTAGTATGTTGTGAGTTTTTTGTATAGTACTTTCTAGATTAAAGGTTTTCTTACATGCACCCAAGAGTCAGTTATCTTCATGTTTTGCCACAGATGTGTTATTAGCCTCCAGGCTAGCGATGCGTTCTGTTGCTATGCAGGGGGGCTAGAGGAAGGGCCGATGAAGTGGCAGACAAGGAGCGTCACCCATCGGGAGGAGTGAGTGGGAAGAACAATGTCCTCAATCAGCATTTGATCAAGTCGGCCTGCAAAGCCAACATGCTGAGGGGAATTGGGGGCCACTATACACACACGATAGATTCTCGGCAAAAATGGTTATCAGTCACCTCTGCCAAGTTTAATATAGTGCGTGTACAAGACTTAAAGAGGAACTCCAGTGAAAATAATGTAATAAAAAAAGTGCTTCATTTTTACAATAATACTGTATAAATGATTAAGTCAGTGTTTTCCCATTGTAAAATCTTTTAAATCCCTGATTTACATTCTGACATTTATTACATGGTGACATTTTTACTGTTGGCAGGTGATGTAGCTGTTGCATGCTTTTTTGGCAGTTGGAAACCGCTTAAACAGCTATTTCCCACAATGCAACAAGGTTCACAGACAGGAAACTGCCAGGAGTACGTACTCAAAATTTCTTTGTGGGAGGGGTTTCACCACAATATCAGCCATACAGCGCCCCCGATGGTCTGTTTGTGAAAATGAATAGATTTCTCATGTAAAAGGGGGTGTCAGCTACTGATTGGGATACAGTTCAATTCTTGGTCGGAGTTTCTCTTTAAAGTCATTAGGAGTCATTTAAAAAAAAAAAAGCCAGATACTTACCTAAGGAGAGGTCTCCTCTCCCAGTCTTCTAGTTGCAGTGGCAGCTCCTCCGATTCTCCCGCCATGGGGGACTTTGGAAGTCTCCGGGAGCCGAGTCCTCCCGAAGACAGGCAGCTCCCTACTGAGTGTGCAAGAGAGGGGGCTCGCGCATGCGCAGTATGGAGTGGCTCAGCTTTGGGAGCACTAAGGCTCCTGAAAACTTCCGAAGCCTCCCTTCGGCGGTGGACACAGCAGTATTTAACCAAATTGGTTGAATACTGCTTCCGAGGAGCCAGTGTTGGAATGGGGACTGAGAGAGGAGAGGGAAGGCTCTATAGGGCTCGGAACCTTCCCTCTCCTTAGGTAATTATCTGGCTTTTTTTTTTTTAAACTGTTCCCAAAGTGGACCTGAACTCTTGCACAGGACAGAAGGAAAACAGAGAGAAATACACCCTGTATGTAATTTGAGTATTTAGCCTGTCTAATTCCCCATGATCTGTGATTAATCACAAGTGTAATTTGATCTCTCAGCTGTGTCAGCTCAGGAAACTTGGCAGATCAGCCAATTTGTAAACACAGGATGCTAACTCTATGTCTGCTTCCAATCACGTGGGGTTTGGGAACAAAGGGGGCCCTGTGCTATAATTTTTTCAGGGGGGCTATCAGGGGCGTAGCTAGAAATCATGGGGCCCCATAGCAAAGCTTTGGTTGGGCCCCCTCCTCAAAAACATCAAGGCACCTTTGTGCCCCTTCCCTCTACACACCAACTTTAGGTAACAAGAGGGCCTCCCAGCATTACGTAGACCTTCCTTCAGTAAGGGTAGCCAGAGGAACCCCTTAGGTAGACCCCAGCATGGGTTGCCAGAAGCCCCCCCCCCCCCCCCCGCGCCACCAGCATAGGTAGCCAAACGTAGTGGTTGGGGCCATAAGATGTAGGCATTCTTGAGAAATGCCATCTGCCTCTACCCGATGGATATGAGTTACCGTAACCTGCCTGGCGTTCTGATTCCTGCGGCCGCGGGAACGTTTTTTGCACATTTTTTTTTTCATGTAGCTAGCCTAGTGCTAACTACATGATTCCCCCCTCCCTGCGGCGTCCCTCCCTGCCCTCTGATCGCTGCCGGCGCAATGACCCGTCTGGAAATATCGTTCTGAACGGGATTTCCTGGAGGGCTTCCCTGAACGTTGTGACGTCATCGACGCCACGATCCAGGGAGACCCGATCCACCCCTCAGCGCTGCCTGGCACTGATTGGCAAGGCAGCGCACAGGGTCTCGGCTGGGGGGGCCCTGTATCGCGGCGGGTAGCGGCAGATCGGCGGCAACCGGCGACGATCAGGTAGGACACGCAGCAAGCTGCGTGTTTAGAAAAAAAATATTCAAATCGGCCCAGCGGGGCCTGAGCGGTGACCTCCGGCGTCTCTGGCCATTTTTTGCACATTTTATTTTTATTTTCCATTTAGCTAGCCTAGCTACATGATTCCCCCCTCCCTGCGGCGTCCCTCCCTGCCCTCCGATCGCCGCCGGCGCAGTGACCTGTCCGGACATCCTGTTCTGAACCACATTTCCTAGAGGGCTTCCCCCATCGCCATGGCGACAAACGTTGTGACGTCATCGACATCGTAATGTCACAGGGTCACCCAATCCACCCCTCAGCACTGCCTGGCACTGATTGGCCAGGCAGCGCACGGGGTCTCGGCTGGGGGGGCCCTGTATCGCGGCGGGTAGCGGCGGATCGGCGGCGGCGATCAGGTAGGACACGCAGCAAGCAAAGTGCTTGCTGCGTGTTTAAAAAAAAATTATTCAAATCGGCCCAGCAGGGCCTGAGCGGTGAACTCCAGCGTCTCTGAACCAGCCTAGCTCGTCCAGAACGCTAGGGAGGCAATTTACATTCTCATGCAATCTACACTGCATACAGTCCATGATCACTTAGATAAAGTAATAGGGTGGAGGTACGCAATAAAGTTGTTGAATACGTCAAGTACCACCTGTACTCCAGGACACCATAGCGGCTGCTATGGCTGCTATGACTATCTATGCCCTTGGGCCCTATTACGTCTAGTTACGCCCCTGTGTAAAGTGTTGTATAAGCCTTGTTTTCTGGTGGATAGGGCACAGTGACACAGTTTTGCACAGAATGCTTGTGACCTGAGGCCCCCTGTTACTCCACATTCAGTAGACCCAGGTGACTGACCCCCTTGTCTCTGTTTATAATAGTCTGTGTGGTGTACATCTGTTTTCCTGGTACTGGTTCACTATTCTGAAACAGTTACTGATTACCTCTGTACTTCTGACCCTCATGCTTGTAGTGGTACTTTGTGTTCTCAGTCTTACTAGTTTTCAAGTTTTATAAATACAGTTTAAGTCACAGAATCTGAACCTCTATTGAAACTTTAGTGCTATGACTTTACACCTTAACTACTTGACCACTGAGGGTTTTTTCCCCTTGTGGACCAGAGCAATTTCACCTGTCAGCATTCCTCCCTTTCTTTCACCAATAACTTAATTACTACTACCGTATATTCCGGCTTATAAGACGACTGGGCGTATAAGACGACCCCCCAACTTTTCCAGCTAAAATATAGAGTTTGAGATATACTCGCCGTACAAGACTACCTCTCTTCCAACGCACACCAAATTAAAATAAAAATAAAAAAAATCATGTACTGGTGCTGTGTAGGAACAGATACTAGTGCTGTACTGTATGTGTTACCCAGTATATAACAGTATATAGTCAATTGACTTGTTGCATTGGTCAACTCTCCTTAAGTAGACTGGTCAGCTCTCCTTGTCTACCTGTTTATCAGAGCGGTATGGAAGTATAAATTGCTCTCCCTCAGCAGGGAGATCTGAGAGGCGGTAACAGGATAGGGCGTATCACACGGCATCAGCGACACCCGGCGTATAAGACGACTCCCAACTTTTCAGAAGATTTTCAAGAGTTAAAAAGTAGTCTTATACGCAGGAATATACAGTAATCACAGCGAAATGATCTATATCTTGCTTTTCTTGTCACTCACCAATTAGGCTTTCTTTGGGAGGTACAGTATGCTAAGAAATATTTTATCCTAAACGCATTTTAACATGAATAATAAGAAAATAAGAAAGAAAAAAATGCATTACGGTATTTCTCAGTTTTTGTCCATTATAGCCATTATAGTCTTAAAATAAAACGTTCTACTGTGGATAAAAGTCACACATTTTATTTGCCCATTTGTCCTGGTTATTGCAACGTTTAAAACATTTCCCTAGTACAATGTATAGCGCCAATATTTTATTTGGAAATAAAGGTGCAATTTTTTTCAGTTTTGCGTCCATCACTAATTACAAGCCCATAAATTAAAAATTAATCGTAATATACCGCCTTGACATAAATATTACAAAAGTTTCGTCCCTACAAATGGGTACTATGGGAGGGTGTGGGAGGAAAATAGTTAATTATAAAAGTCAGTGTGGGGGTTTTTATTAAATAAAAATGAATTTTGGTGTAATTTACTATTTGGCCACAAGATGTCCTCAGTCGTCATTTCCGATTCAACTACGTAAGCACGTGAATTGGAAGTAATATGTGGCACTTGAAGTGACCCTTAAGTGGAAAAAGCCACAATAGCTCCCTCTATGTTGCTATAGCAGCCGCTATAGCAACATAGAGGGAGCTATTGTGGCTGGGAACGCGAAGAATCACTCGCGTTCCCAGCCTGTCGGGTCCTGACGGCGAAACCGGAATTGGTCACCGGCGGGACCAGGAGGATCGGAGGGACACGTCGAGGGCACCGATCAACTGCAGGGGGATGAGGAAAGCCCCAGGTGAGTAAAACTCATTTTTTTTCACTTAAGGGTCACTTTAACAACAGGAAAGATACAATGAATGCAGGCTTCTCATAGACGCCAGCGTTCATTGAATCGGGGACTTAGATTTATGAATGGGAACTGTGTTCCCATTCATTCATCTGCCTGCTAACTGGCGGTAACGGCGGCGCACGCATGCTGCACGGCATGCAACAAGTAGTTAAACTTTCTTTCTCAAAACTAAAATTTCAGTAGTACATACTGTGAAAGCATGTACGCTGGCACCATCTGTATTATAAGCTCTTTAATTCAGTCGATATCCATAGCGACAGGGTGCATTTCTGCAAGACTTCAGTAGTACATACTGTATAATAGTCTGCTGAGCTGAATGCCAATCCCTGGCCATAGACTATGGGCGTAGCAATCACCCCTGCGACACCTGCAGGGGGGGCGGCAGAGGCTTTAGCGGCCCCTCCACCTTTCTCTCCCCATCCGCAAGTGCAGTCAATTAGCAAATAAACTTCCCCATTCACTTACAAGAACCGTGTGCAGAAGCGTGTGTAATTATTTTTTCCTACTTCCAGAGGCTGAACACTCTCTGCTGCCATTCTCCGGCTCCCGATCACGTGGGGTTCCGGGACGAAGGGGGCCCCATGCAATCATTTTTGCAGGGGGCCCTATTAAGTCTAGTTGTGCCCCTGATGGCCATAGACCTAAATATGCCAGCATAGAGGTCACTGCTCAGAACTGTCCCTATTTTGGTGGTAAGTTCCTGTCCCTTTCTACCTTCTTTCTGGCCTGATGTACAGATATAGGAATGAATATTTTTGATCCCTAAGAATGTGGTTACAGTGGAGTTGATTCTCAAAACCCTTTTCATGAACTGTCTAAAATTTCTCGACATATTTCAATAACTTTTTTTGCTTGTTGGTTGTGCAACTCTAATTATAAATTGGAGGGATAT
Source organism: Hyperolius riggenbachi (assembly GCF_040937935.1). NCBI lineage: Eukaryota > Metazoa > Chordata > Amphibia > Anura > Hyperoliidae > Hyperolius > Hyperolius riggenbachi. The sequence continues at coordinate 35,845,479 of NC_090651.1, read as the reverse complement.
AAATTGGAGGCCTCATTATATAATTTGAGTGGCCACAATGCCTAATTACATTTTGGTTACACACTGCCTAATTATGTTGCTTCTGGGAACATGCTGCCTTAGATTTTTGAGTATTCACAATGCCCAATGATGTTGCTTGGGGAGATACTTTCTGTGATAATTAGTGCCTAATTGTAATGTCTAGGGGGGAAACACTGCTCAGTTATGTTGTGGGGTTTTTTTTTGGGGGGGGGGAGAAGACGCTACTTGGTTAATTAATTTTTTAGGGGGACATACCTGCTTTTACTACATTTCATACATCTGTTTGTATGACATTCACAATCTATTATTTTATTTGACAGGAGGGGTTTTGTCCAAAGTTTTGTGGTGATTGCGGGGCCAGTGCTGCCATTAAGGCAAAGGGGGCAATTGCCCCAGGGCCCCTGACAGCTGCAGGCCCCCTTGCGTACCCGGAACTCTAGGTGGTTGCCCCCTCGGGACTGCTCCCGGGGGCCCTTGCAGTATGAGGCTGGCAGTACGGCATTGCGTAGGGGATGCGTAGGCCATACACGTCTGCACTACAGTCCCCACAATTCCTTGCACTGCCTACTGCTCGTAGGTGACCGCTCATTGGCTAGGAGCTGTCACCTGGTATGAGTAGTAGGGGATGCAAGGGATTGTGGGAGCTGTAGTGCGGATACGTGTGGCCTCCGCACCCCCTACGCAGCACTGTAAGTGGATCACAATTGCTGTGATTGGGGTAGATGTGTGGTGCCAGATCGGGGGCCCTGAAGACTAACTTTGGTGGTGAGGGGGCCCAGGTCAGGCCCGGATTTACATTACAGGAGTCTATAGGCACAGATGTCCTGGCACCCTACACGTCGCCCTCCATGAACCTACAACCCCCCACCCCGCTTAACTGCACCGCTGGCTGACCCATCTGTCATTTCTACCTTACTTCCCTTAGCCCATTATAGGTAGCTACAAATGTCCCTTAGCATTAGGTAGCCAGACTCTGCCTAGGTAAGTAGGGAGGCACTAGGGGAAGGGGACTGATCCGCCATTCCATCGTCAGGCGCAATATGGGATCCTAGCAATGTCCCCGTGTCACAAAAGATTCATAAATATGAGTTCTATGACTAGGACTGCTTCTGCTTGGATCAGCAGCTTATGGCTGCAAAGCTTGCTGTCTACACGTGCGAGAGCCTATGTTTCAGGAAATGGTTGGCAAATGAACTGCTGCCCAAGTGGTTTAAGAGATATTAACCACTTCTATACCAAGACATTTTGTGCTGATCGGTGCTGCGTGGGCTCTCCAGCCCGCAGCACCGATCAGCTAGCAGCCAGGCCGATCAGACTTCCCCTCTTTTTTCCCCACTAGGGGGATGTCCTGCTGGGGGGGGTCTGATCGCCGCCGGCTGCTTGCGCTTGCGGGGGGGGGCTCTTCAAAGCCCCCCTCCGCAGCGCTTTCTGGCCTCCTTCCCCTTCCCTCCCTCCCCCTGTGAGCGGCGCAGGACGGATTTCCGTCCTGCGCCTGATGGGATAGGCTTTAGCCTATCAGATGCCGGTGATCCCCGGCCAATCAGAGGCCGGGGATCGCCGATCTCCTCTACAGCGCTGCTGCGCAGCAGCGCCGTATACATGTAAACACCGGGGAAGATCTTCCCCGTGTGTTTACATTTACCCTGCGAGCCGCCGATCGGCTCGCAGGGTGTTCACGGAGACACCCTCCGTGAACTGACATGGAACGGTTTCCATGGAATAAACTTCAGGATTCAGGGGCGTATATATACGCACCGAGAATCCGGAAGTGGTTAAAGAGAAGCTGCAGACTGGCCAAGTGTCACGGTTTCTCCATAGCACTAAGGAGTTGCAGCCTCTATCACGTCATCACTGGTCAAATGTCCCGACCTCTTCACAGAGCAGGAGAGTTTGCAGTTAACTGTTTCACTGCCCAGAGTCTTTGCAGAGAACACTAAAACACGTGCATCGCATTACACTGTGCAGCTTTGCCTCAAGCAGAACTTCATCAGCAGCACAACAACATAAAACTCCAGGCTCAGCGAGGAATGTCTTTGAAGTTGAGAGAGAGTGAGACAGGGATCTCTACCCTGGATATCTGGTTACAGAGCATCTGAATAGTGAGGTGGATATCTTATCTTTCAATATGCTTGTGAAGTGCTAGAAATCCTGTATGGATCAATCATATTGGTTGCCTTCCTGTGTGCTATTGCTCTTATTAATAACCCATATTGTGATACAAGATCCTTAAAGCGGAATATAACCCTGCATTTCAACTTTGCTCTAAAACATTATTTACAGTATATTATATGCAACCAGCATTTTTTTTTTTACTAGACCAGCATTGGAAGGGTTACACAGGGCTTTAACCACTTGCCGACCGCACGCTTATACCGTGCGTCGGCAAAGTGGCAGCTGCAGGACCAGCGACGCAGTACTGCGTCGCCAGCTGCAGGCTGATTAATCAGGAAGCAGCCGCTCGCGCGAGCGGCTGCTTCCTGTCAAATCACGGCGGGGGGCTCCGTGAATAGCCTGCGGGCCGCCGATGGCGGCTCGCAGGCTAAATGTAAACACAAGCGGAAATAATCCGCTTTGTTTACATTGTACGGCGCTGCTGCGCAGCAGCGCCGTAAGGCAGATCGGCGATCCCCGGCCATTCAGCGGCAGGGGATCGCCGCCATGTGACAGGGGGCGTCCCGTCACTGGCTGCACAGGACGGATAGCGTCCTGTGCAGCCTCGATCGCCGGGGGGGGCAAGGTAGGAGAGGGAGGGGGAGGATTTCGCCGCGGAGGGGGGCTTTGAGGTGCCCCCCCCCCGCAACACCCAGGCAGGCAGGAGAGATCAGACCCCCCCTGCACATCATCCTCATAGGGGGGAAAAAAGGGGGGCGATCTGATCTCTCTGCCTGCAACCTGATCTGTGCTGGGGGCTGCAGAGCCCACCCAGCACAGATCACTCAAAACAGCGCTGGTCCTTAAAGTGAACCTTAAGTGAGAAAAAAAAATTGAGTTTTACTCACCTGGGGCTTACCTCAGCCCCCTGCAGCTGATCGGTGCCCACGACGAGTCGCTCTGATGCTCCGGGTCCCGCTGGCGGCCACTTCCGGTTTCGCCGTCAGGACCCGTCAGGCTGGGGAACGCGGCTGATACTACGCGTTCCCAGCCAAAATAGCACCCCTATGCGGCCATATGTCCGCATAGGCACTCGTATGCGGACATATGGCCGCATAGGGGTGCTATTTTGGCTGGGAACGCGTAGTATCAGCCGCGTTCCCCAGCCTGACGGGTCCTGACGGCGAAACCGGAAGTGGCCGCCAGCGGGACCCGGAGCATCAGAGCGACTCGTCGTGGGCACCGATCAGCTGCAGGGGGCTGAGGTAAGCCCCAGGTGAGTAAAACTCAATTTTTTTTTCTCACTTAAGGTTCACTTTAAGGGGGGGGGTAAAGGGTGGGTCATCAAGTGGTTAAAGTCCCTGGAGATTTTTGCAGAGGCATCCGAACTTGAGTTAGATACTTTTTGTTTACACAAATGTATCTAAGTGTTTATTGTGACTCATCTCTCTCACTGAGAAGGAGTTGGAGGACAGCCAAAGAGTGTAACATTTCTAAATATATACATATAACTAAATAGAATGTAACTATCTGAACGTCTGCACGGAACTTAAAACCTCTGTGTTTAACCCTTCCAATGCTGGTCTAGTAAAAAAAAAATGCTTTTTGCATATATTATGCTGTAAATAATGTTTTAGAGCAAAGTTGAAATGCAGGGTTATATTCCGCTAGTTGCAGGGGCGGACATACGGCCGTGCAGGCCGTGCCGCCGCACGAGGGCCCCTGAAGTTCCGTTTTCTTCAGGGGCCCATTAAGTATTTTATTTTATTTTTTTATATTTTTTTTTTTTTATTATTTTATTCCCGGGGGGCCCCCCGACTCCTATCCTCCCTCCCTCCCTCACCTCGGGGGGCCCCCCTCCCGATATGCGCGGCGGGAGAGCGAGCGAGTGGCAAATGCAGGAAGGGCTCTCCAGGCATCCGCTAGAGGCCCAGCCGCTTGGTCTCCAATATGTCTCCAGTTGGAGACATATTGGAGACTCAGCGGCTGGGCCTCTAGCGGATGCCTGGAGAGCCCTGAAGACTTCCTGCATTTGCCGCTCGCTCTCCCGCCGCGCATATCGGGAGGGGGCCCCCCGAGGTGAGGAAGGAAGGGAGGGTTAGCTACCTACCCACCCGGCTACCTACCCACCCACCAGGCTTCCTACCTAACCACCCACCCAACTACCTAACCACCCACCCGGCTACCTACCCACCCGGCTACCTACCCACCCGGCTACCTACCCGGCTACCTACCTAACCACCCACCCGGCTACCTACCTAACCACCCACCCGGCTACCTACCTAACCACCCACCCGGCTACCTACCGGGCTAGTTACCAACCCACCCACCAGGCTACCTACCCACCCACCCGGCTACCCAGCTACCTACCTAACCACCCACCCGGCTACCTACCTAACCACCCACCTGGCTACCTACCTAACCACCCACCCGGCTACCTACCGGGCTAGTTACCAACCCACCCACCAGGCTACCTACCCACCCACAAGGCTACCTACCTACCCACCCACCAGGCTACCTACCCACCCACCAGGCTTCCTACCTACCCACCCGGCTACCTACCTACCCACCAGGCTACCTACCCACCCACCAGGCTACCTACCTACCCACCCACCAGGCTACCTACCCACCCACCAGGCTTCCTACCCACCCGGCTACCTACCCACCCACCAGGCTTCCTACCTACCCACCCGGCTACCTACCTAACCACCCACCCGGCTACCTACCTACCCACCCACCCGGCTACCCACCCACCAGGCTTCCTACCTAACCACCCACCCGGCTACCTACCTAACCACCCACCCGGCTACCTACCGGGCTAGTTACCAACCCACCCACCAGGCTACCTACCCACCCACCCGGCTACCCACGCACCCACCAGGCTACCTACCTACCCACCCACCGGGCTACCTACCTACCTACCGGGCTAGTTACCCACCCACCCACCAGGCTACCTACCCACCCGGCTACCTACCCACCCACCAGGCTACCTACCCACCCACCCACCAGGCTACCAACCCACCCACTCACCCACCCACCCACCAGGCTACCAACCCACCCACCCACTCACCCACCCACTAGGCTACCTATCCACCCAACCACCCATGGGAGCTGCGCGCCGGATGGAGGCTGGGACAGGAGGTCTGCTGCTGCAGGTGAGTAAATGTTTTTGTTTTATTTATATTAGCAGGTGTATGTTCTGGGCAGGTCTGCCACATGATTGCATGTATTTTCTTCGCAAATCTGCCGACATGATTGCATGTATTTTCTGGGCATATCTGCCTACATGATTGCACGTATTTTCTGGGCATATCTGCCGACTTGTTTGCACGTATTTTCTGGGCATATCTGCCGACTTGATTGCATGTATTTTCTGGGCATATCTGCCGACTTGTTTGCACGTATTTTCTGGGCATATCTGCCGACTTGATTGCACGTATTTTCTGGGCATATCTGCCGACTTGATTGCACGTATTTTCTGGGCATATCTGCCGACTTGATTGCACATATTTTCTGGGCATATCTGCCGACATGATTGCACGTATTTTCTGGGCATATCTGCCGACATGATTGCACGTATTTTCTGGGCATATATGTGTATTTTCTTGAGAAAACCTGCACAATTATGTGAATTTTCTGGGGAAAGGGTCACCAAAACTTGGGCCCACTGTCTTTGCGTTGCACTTTTCAAGGGAACCTGAGGTGAGAATAATATTGAGGCTGCCATATTTCTCTCCTTTTAAGCAATACCAGTTGCCTGGCTGCCGTGCTGGTCCTCTGCCTCTTATTCTTTCAACCATAGACCCTGAACAAGCATGCAGCAGGTCAGGGGTTTCTGACAATATTGTCAGAACTGAGAAGATTAGCTGCATGCTTGTTGCTGGTGTAATTCAGTTTATTACTGCAGCCAAATAGATCAGCAGGGCCGCCAGGCAACTAGTATTGTTTAAAAGGAAATAAACCCTCACCCCGGGTTCGCTTTAAGTTACAGTTAGCTCCGCCCTCATCCGGTCATTGCCACGCCCATTGTTTTGCCGCGGCGCTACGCGCCGCAGGTTCTATCCACTGATTTTTGCCGCGGCGCGTTTTGCGCGCCGCAGGTTGTAGCCACGCCCATACATAGGGGGCCCACAATTACAATTTTGCACAGGGGCCCACTGCTAGCTGTGTCCGCCACTGGCTAGTTGTGTGATTTTATGCATTTATGATATATTAAGTTTTTTTGCCAGAAATAAAGAATTTTATATTTTGCACATTTCAATCTATATTTTCTTATTTAATATATTCATAACTCTTCATGTAGAACTGTTTACTCTAATTTATATCCTTTAATACATGTGTGTGCTGTGATTAACTTCCCCACCATCGCTCCATGTGCCAATCTCTGCATAGGATGGAGGGGGGAACTGTATAGGGGAAGGGCGTGGTTTTATAAATTGGGGAGTGGTTAAAGATGTGGCAGAGGAGTGTCTTAGTGTCCCTTTTTCCTGTCTCCAAAACTTGGGAGGTATGGAGCTGTAATAACATTATCATATAGTACAGGGGTCCGGAACCTTTTTGGCTGAGGGAGCCATAAACGCCACATTTTTTAAACTGTAATTCTGTGAGAGCCATACAATATGTTTCAATCTCGGACAGTGCGCATGCGCAGCAGAAGGCCATGTTGCCATGGTGATGTGTATACAGTTGATCCGCTGGGCAACGGAAGTGTCAGACACGTCTTCAGCTTCTCTTGGGTTTCAGCAACATCAGCAATTTCCCTGAGAGCCAGACAGGAGAAATACCGACTAACAGCTTGTACAATTAGCTAGCTGACTTGGGGGTTGATTCACTTTGTAGGACGAGATTCTCACACTTTGGCCCAATAGGCTGCCTGTCACTTTGGCCCAATAGGTTGCCTGTCAAGTGGGGTAGCGTGAGTAATTTAGTAGTGCACGCTACAGCAATAGCATGCCTACTTTGAAACTGTTACTTGCGCTGCCACACTAAGCTGTGCTGCTTGAGCAGTGCAGCTTAGTGAATCAACCCCTATTGATTTGTATGTGAGCCAGATGCAGCCATCAAAAGAGCCACATCTGGCTCCAGAGCCATAGGTTCCCTGCACCTGATATAGTAGAATGCAGTAAATTATACAGAATACCCACTTTTATGTTAAATGTACTGGATTCAGCTTCAGAAACACTTCCTACAACTATATATTGCTGTATATTGATATGCAGCCCTGCCCTCCAACTTAGGCTTACCCTGGGCTGTTTATTATACAGAGTGTGTCTCTCCTCCTAGTCTTTCCCCCTACCCCCCCCCCCCCCCTTTTTTTCCGTCCCCAAGCATTCTGGGAGACCAGCAATGTTTTTGTACTGCCTTTAGAACGTTCAGTAACAAACATTCAGCAGAGATCACTAACCAGGACTAAAGATGTTGCTGTCTGTGATACATTTCAGAGAATAAATCAGGTAAAAGGAAACACTGTCTAAGTAATTTATAAATTAGTATACTGTAGTAATTAATTATTATAGCAAAAAATCTGCTATTTTTTTGATTGTTATTTTGGTTACAGTTCCTCTTTGATTTAATTTTGTGGGCAGGGCTACTGGTACTGTTTGCCTTGCATAATCATAGCATTTAGACTGCCAGGGGGCGGGGCACAGACAGAAGTCTGAAAAAATTGCACAGTCAAACTGCAGTAGTCTGTGCTACTAGGAAGTCACTGACAAAGACACTTTTGTAGGAATTTCGTACTTAATTTGTACTTTTTTTTAATATTGTTTATGATAATCTGACTTTCAGTTTCTGCATACTATTTACAGGATTCTATATCGTTAATTTCAAAATAATTGTAAACTGCTCCAAAATTCACACACACAAAAAAAGAAAACAATCCATTATAAATCTTACCCCCTCGATTCTGTTCCGTTTCACAGAAATGGACCCCTTCTGGAGAATAGATAAAGGCATGGACATGCTGCACCCCGTCCTGCAACATAGAAACAGGCCATGTTTGAAGCAGAACTGCTGTAAAGATGGTAAGAGTTTCAAAAAGACATTTTATGTGATCCTAAACTTTGCATTTCCTGTATGTGAAACACCTGGTTGAGCTGCTCAGGAAGCTGGGATTGTGCCCCACCCACTCAGTGCACTTAACCACTTCAGTCTTCAGGTTTTTTTTCACCTTATGCATCCGACCAATTTTCACCTCCCATTAATTCGCCAATAACTTTATCACTACTTATAACAATTAATTGATCTATATCTTGTTTTTTTCTGCCACCAATTAGGCTTTCTTTGGGTGGTACATTTTGCTAAGAATTATTTTTTTCAAAATGCATTTTAACAGGAATGTTAAGAAAAAAAATGGAAAGAGTTCATGATTTCTCAGTTTTCGGCCATTATAGTTTTAAAATAATACATGCTACCAGAATTAAAGCCTACATATTTTATTTGCCCATTTGTCCTGGTTATTACACCATTTAAATTATGTCCCTATCACAATGTATGGTGCCAATATTTTATTTGGAAATATAGGTGCATTTTTTTGTTTCGCGTTCATCACTATTTACAAGCCCATGATTAAAAAAATATTAGTTGTATACCCTCTTTACATGCATATTAAAAAAAATTAAAAAATTTTTTTTTTTTTTTTTATTTGGGTATTTTTGGGAGGTAAACAGTTAATTTTAAATGTAATTTTTTGTGTCTTTTTGTAATAAAAATGTATGTGCATGTAGTTTTACTATTTGGCCACAAGATGGCCACAGTGATTTTTTTGTTTTTCTATACTGTGAGCGCGCACTCTCGCTTACAGGAACAACAAGGAGGACATGATATTTTTATTTCAAGAAAGACCGCGGCCTCTGAAAAGAAGCCGTCGGTTTTTCTATTGGGGACTTAGATCAATGAATGGGAACAATGTTCCCATTAATTGATCTCCGGGCTAACGGGGGCGGCACGGGGGCGTACGTGTGCAGCACCGCAGCAGCAGCCTTTTGGATGTGAAAGTCACGTCCAAAAGGCTAAAATGGTTAATGAGCTCTGCTGTGTGACACACCACTGAAACGTTCTATTCATGTAGCAGCCAAGAATCAAGTGGCCTACATTTCAGTTCAGTGTTTTAAGCCTCGTACACACGCCTGACTTAAGTCGGCTGAAGCGCTCATTATCGGCCAATCAGGTGTGTGTACAGCGCACCACGACGCCCAACCCGCGAACGATCAGCTAGATGGATCTAACCAGCCCCAGCAACGTCGATCACCCCACAATCCCATCCTAAGCGCCACTTCCTCGCCCACCACATGACGTCATGCATGCACAGCTTGTTGTCCCTGCCCCCCCCCCCCCTGCATAGCAACACAGTGTGTCATCAGCTACACAGCTGACGCATGTGTACAGCCCCGCCCATGTCGCTGAAGGAGATCAGGTGCTGATCCCTGATGGGCGACCTGCGTTGGAAGTGTATACGAGTCCTTAGATTTTTTTCATGATATGCAACCTATAGTTCAGCGTGATGGGTTCTTTCAGCTGATAGAAGAGGTATATGCTTATGTCACAAATAGTACATATTCTGCCAGTCTGATTACTTGGGGGAGGGGAGTTGGTGTTTGAAGGGGGGGGGGGATTCTTCTTAGGGATGGTCGGAAAACTTCTGCGGAATTCCGATCTCTGAGTTTCCAATAGGAAATGGGCTTATGGCGGCTGAAATCGGCATGCGGAAATCAGAATTGTGCGTTACCACAGCTCAGATATTTTAGCCCAATCACAGAACTTGGATGCATTGGACCCATCAGGGAATGCAGAATTTTTCTGAGGAAATTAGATTTCAGCTTGAGATTTTTGGCCAATCAGAGAATGCAGAGTTTTTTTCTGTGGAAATTGGATTACCGTGGTCATTTTCGGCCAATCAGAAGACTTTGGAAGTATTAGGCCAATCAGAGAATGCAGAAGTTTACCGCGGTTTCCAATCAGAAATGCGTTTTCCGCATCTGCAAAAAATAGCGGATTCTGCTTTTTTTTCTTTTACAATTAACTAACTTTATTGACATTAAAAAATAACATTCTGCGGAAATCTGCCTAAATGTAGTACACATGGTAGATTCAACACAACAGACTATCTATCCAGTGTATCGAAAAGCACTTGGCTAACAGGTGTTTGTATGGGCTAATTCACACCACAGCAATGTGATTTTTTCCCCCCCAAACATGGGTCCTGCGGCATTTTGGAGACGATTGCACCTCAATGTATAGTATAAGAAAATTGTAAAATTGCTTTAAAGGGATACTGTAGGGGGGTCGGGGAAAAATTAGTTGAACTTACCTGGGGCTTCTAATGGTCCCCCGCAGACATCCTGTGCCCGTGCAGCCACTCATCCGATGCTCTGGCCCCGCCTCCGGTTCACTTCTGGAATTTCAGACTTTAAAGTCTGAAAACCACTGCGCCTGCTTTGCTGTGTCCTCGCTCCTGCTGATGTCACCAGGAGCATACTGCGCAGGCACAGACCATACTGGGGCTGCACAATTCACTCCTGGTGACATCAGCGGGAGCGAAGACACGGCAACGCAGGTGCAGTGGTTTTCTGACTTTAAAGTCTGAAATTCCAGAAGTGAACCGGAGGCGGCCCCGGAGCATCGGTGAGCGGCTGCGCGGGCACAGGATGTCTGTGGGGGACCATTAGAAGCCCCCGGTAAGTTCAACTCATTTTCCCCCGACCCCCCTACAGTATCCCTTTAAATATTGTTGAACAGAGCAAGTTTCAATTAGTTTTTTTGCCAAAAGATGTTCACTTCCAGGTCAAAGTGTACTTCCTTTTTTGCCACAAGAACTACAAAATCGCTAAAGCCAAACGCTCCAAAATCGCTAGGCATAAATAGGAAACCGCTAGGCACATGCCCGGAATCGCTTCTGCAAATCGCTACAAAAAGCGCTAAGTATTTGTGAATACGCTTAGAGATTTTTGGTGTGAAGTAACACTAAAGCAGCTGCTGCAGTTGATTGGCCCATTGATAAGCTGTATACATTTGCATGAAAATTAGATTCAGAAATATAATTTACAGCTAATGCGAAGCCCCCTCCCCCCCCCCCCCCCCAAAAAAAAAGATACTTACTGGGTCCAATAGAGACTTCCCGTTCCTCTCACGGTCCCCGCGTTCCAGCACAGGCTGTGAATCCCCCGCCACAGAAGGCTTTGGAAGTCTTCAGGAGCCCGAGTGCTCCCGAAGACGTGTGGCTCTGTACTGCGCATGCGCGAGCGCATGAGAGAGAGCGTGGTAGCGCAGACGCAGTACGGATTAGCCCATGTTTGGGAGCAGTCGGGCTCCCGAAGGCTTCAGAAGCCTCCTGCGGGGAAAGCCAGCGGTGGAACGCATGGACCGCAAGAGGAACGGGATGGCTTAATATGACCCAGAGCCTTTCCTCTCCTTAGGTAAGTATACGTTTGGGGTTTTTTTTTGTGTCTTCCCATTGAATTTAATTGACTATGCCTAATCACCAGCTATGACTAAAGGGACTTTGGAAACCGTCCAGTCATTTTCTTCCCAGGTTATGAATGGGAAATGCTGATTGGTTGGGTTACAGCTCTTGTCCCCTCATTGGCTCATTAGTAAACACAGCACAGATAATTGGCATACCTTCTCAATGCGTCTCCAGGGGGCCTCCTGAATATAGGTTCTCACTTTTGTAACGTGTCTGAAGGACGATAAGAAATGATTGCAAATTTCCAGCGAGAAATCCTCAATGGTTTTTATCTAAAATGGAGACGTTAGGAGTTAGTATGCAATAAATTCACATGAAATCCATCCATCAGTCATCCAATCAGATAATGTGCAGGAGGGGAGACTGTGTGTGAATTGTTGCATCTAAAACAAAGACTTTTATAGGTGAGGCACCCAGTACAGCGATTTGGAAATCACTTGAGTGGTACCACGATTTTCTCCATGATTCGTCAAGCAATCGCAAAAGCCGGCAGCAATCTTGCAATTTAGAGAGTCCAGAGTGATCGCTATACAAAAGCAATGAGGGTCTTTTCTCAATCACTCCAGGTGAATTGCAAAATTGTTGCAAGCAGTGCTTTTGCGATCACTTAGCGATCAAAACGCTGATGTGGAACTCTCCCCAATAGGTTTCCATTGGTGCAGTGGTTTTCACGATCGATAAGCAATGCAAAAGTACTGCTAGTAGGCTCTAGCCCTTAGATGCATCAATGAGTTCTGAGCATGAAAATGTAACAAGCATATTCCCCTGAGGTTCATAAATGGTGTGGGCTTTTGGAAGGGGGTGTTAGGGGAGGTGAGCATTCACTTATCTATGAGTGGCTGCTCCCTAGCTACCCATCTATAAGCAGACCTCCATCTTGATTGTCCGTGTGCCACAGTATCACCTTGGCTGGCTTTCAAAGGCCATGGCCTAGGGCACCATGAAAGCAAGGGGCAGGCAGTGGGCAGCAGGCTGGCAGCAGCAGTTACCCTGGTGAACATTCGCAGCAGTCAGGTGAGCGCCTGAACGGCTATTACGGCAGAAGGAGGAAATGTGTAGTGAGGTAGTGAGTGGTGGAACGCGTCCCAGGGGACTACAGCGATGACACACACAGGATCCCCGGACTTCTGGGTAAGTTAACCCCCTATCCCGCAGGCACAAGTGCATTAATTAACCTACGTTAGCATTCAGAATTCGAGTACTTCTGCATTCGAAAGCCCATCCCTGACCCTGGCTCATAGTATTCAATATCTGTTTGCCCTCATGCTACATGAAAGTCTTAAAATTGGCCAGTGATAATTGGCCAACAAAAAATGGATGTGTGTACACATCCTATGACTATGGCAGGGATCAGATTGTGCGGTCCTTTGAGGGCAGCATGGATATGGACTCTGTAAAGCTCCTCTTAAAGTGAACCCGAGGCGGAGCATTGGGTAGGGGGCCATGTTCTCGGCCTTGCTATCTCGGAGGGTAAAGGGAGGAGAGAGATTCCCTGTTAAAAACGCCCTCTAGGGGCAATCCTGCAGGCTTTCCAGAGCTGCCACGGGGCAGCTCTCTCTCTCTCTGGCCGCGCCCCCTGCCACTACCCCGCCTCCCTGCACGCTGGGAGAGAATCTCGCTCTCTTTCCAGCATCGTGACCTAGAGGTCATGAAAGTGGGCCCTAGCAGGCCTCAGGAGCGTCGGAGAGCGTCGTGGATAGCGGCTACCTAACCTGATCCGCCCGGCCAGCCCCCCGGATCAGGTAGCATCATTCTTTAAAATGTTATGAGCTCACCTCAGGCTCTCTTTAAGATGTCAGTGCTTTAAAAATAGATAATAGCTCCAATAACCTGGTTTAGCCTGCTTTGAATTCCCTCATGTCAAGCTGAATTATTATCCTTTCATGCACCTGCCACACCCGAACCTTCCCTATGAGCTATGACTTGACATTCAGTTTTCCATACTGAGAAGAGTGATCAGTCTGCTATCAGCATCACACCAGCAGAGATGGATCAATGAACAATAAACACAGAGGAAGTAGAGGAATTACCCCTTTGAGTTTGGTCAGAGCATAGACCGTATTCTTCACTGTGTCTGTTGGAATGATGTCAGCGTTATCCCCATCCAGATAATCTTTCTTGGTCTGTAGGACGAGCTGAACATCGGCCTCGATTTCTTTGATAAAATGCCATTTCCCGTCTCGTCTGATCTGTAGGACTTTCACTGCGTTCTTCCCGTAAGCGGTGCGTGCAAATTCCACATCCGAGTCCTGCAAGATTGAAAGACGATGAGCAAAATGCTTTTGGAGGATTTGAACACTTATGCCCACAAAATACATTTCTAAAACGTTTGTTAGTACAGGAATAGCAAAAAAATATGCACCATGTCACGCCGCTTTCTCAAGAGTGACGGGACCCCCCACTCTTGAGAAAGCGGCGTGACTGCTGCGATACCGGTAGAGTTGTCTACCGGGGGCCTCTCTATATCACTGGACACCTTGCTGTCATATCTTTCATCCGGGTCACGTTAGCCTCGTCCCCTCTGCCACTTTATTTTGTTGCAGGCGGTCTCAGCATCAACTTTTCAGCATCCATGTTTGCCCTAGGGGCTGATCTCCTTCAGCACGATTAGCACTTTATGCACGGTATTCCACATGGATACATGTTTTTGTCTTTTGTATTTTGTATATCTATCAGTGTTTGTATTTTGCACTACAGGTTGTATTTATTTTGATCTTTAGGGCTTGGCTCTCTGAACCCGGGTTCAATCCCTGTGACAGCTCTTAGGGCCCTTTTCCACCTGCAGTCGCTAGCGTTCACGCTGAACGCTAGCGATTGCTGAATCGCAAAACCGGCGATTTCCCGACGTTCGCGGCCGCGATTTTGCTATGCTATGCACTGCATAGCAAAATCGCGGCAAATATCGCTCCGCCGCGCGTTCGCGTTCCCGTCAAAAGCGAATCGCGGTAGTGGAAATGACCTACCGCGATTCCTATGTTAAAAAGCAAACCGTAGCGATTGTAAAATCGCTAGTGGTTTGCGTTTTCGCGATTCAGCCAGCGCAAACGCGCTGGTGGAAAATGCCCTGAATCTGAGCTACCCAGGTGATTCATATTAATTTTCATCCTACGCTTATTAGAGCTATTCATTATTATATTATATATGAAATGAAATATTGAGGTGTCCAATTGGTTTTTTAAATGCTTTTAACTTGTACATAGTATTTTATGAAGATCAATAAATGTTGTTATACTTTGAATATATATAGGTGTGGTGCTGTATTTGGTCATATTCTTTAATTAAAATTGTGTCTACAGTGACTTAGCACACACTTATTGCAACACTGAGTGCATGAACATTTGCTTTATATTATATACTACCACCATTTTTTTTACTGGAACAGCTTTCAATTAGTTAAACACAGGACGTACAAGTTCCCTGCAGAGAAAGCTGGACACATCCGAACTGGAGATAACATTATTGTAACAAGTATGGAGTCGGCGGCTGCTGACACGCAGGGGGTGTCTGCAGCCGCCTTTCTCCCTGTCCTTTAGGTCTCATCCATTCCCTCAGCGTCTAGTACACTGGGAACGGTACTGTCTTCAGCTCATAGGGTCTCTGTCTCGCGCGGGCACGCGGAGACAGGACCTTTATGCGGGCAGAAGGCGCTTCAGCTGACCTGCCGGTTGGCTGACGTCACGCATGACTCCCGCTGCTCGGATTGGCTGATTCAGGGCTGGGAGTGGCTAGAAGCGTGCCTCCGCTTCTTAAGCCGACTGTCTTCATTTGTTCCCCGTCTGCTGTCGTGAATACTATGTGTTAGCGCTCAGACCTTAGACTAGTATCCGGTGTGCTTTGATCTGGGAGGAAACCAGGGATTTCACACAAGACTAGGACTATTGTTTATTGTTATTTATTGATTACCTGTGTATGACCAGAGCCGGGACAAGGTTCTCCAGCACCCAAGGCTGAGACACCAAAGTGCGCCCCTCCATCCCTGCCACCCGAGCCATCAAACACTGATTGCTATTAGACTAAGAGGCGCCACAGGGCCCACAACCTCCCCAACACCTTAATATCTAGTTATCTGGCTTGCAGTCACTGCCATGTATCCCTTTTTCTTATTTCTTTCTGCATCAAACACAATTACGAATGAGAGCTGAATGAATTCTGCGCCCCCTCCTACACTGCGCCCTGAGGCTGGAGCCTCTCCAGCCTATGCCTCGGCCCGGCCCTGTGTATGACTCTGGCTATACTCTGACTTCGCATTCGCTTACTGATTCTGTACTTCTGCCCATCTGCTTATTGTTGCTGAACTTTCTGATTACTCTTCTGCCTCACGTTTCTGTACTGATACTTACCTCTCTGTTGCCGACCCTTGCCTGCCTGACCTCTCTACTCACCAGTGGGCTCTTGCCACTGGTGAGGTGTTCTATACCCACCAGCTCCTCTGGTGAGGTGTTTCTTAGTGACAGCTAGTACCTTTCCAGCTCCTCTGGAAAAGGTCTAGCCAAACTATCTAAGTCACTTGTATTACCTTTCCAGCTCCTCTGGAAAGGTCTAGCCTAGCTACTCTAGCTGTCATTTTAACTAGTTCCTTGCCAGCTCCTCTGGTAAGGACTAGTCAGTCTATTTCTGTATTCCTCCTAGTTAGGCCTTTCCAGCCCCTCTGGAAAAGGTCTGTGTTATTATCAGTCTGATTTGTTATTGGTCTCTTGCCAGGTCCCCTGGTAGAGACCAGCAATACTATTTTCTGTACTCTCTCTGTTAGTACCTTCTCCAGCTCCTCTGGGAAGGTTTGTCCAAATCTATCCAGTCAGTGTACTGATAGTACCTTGCCAGCTCCTCTGGCAAGGTCTCGCAAAACTATTAAAGTTACGGTTGCACCAAGCACTACTCACACAGTCTGTGTCAGCTATACTGGTATTATTGGTGATTCTGCAGATCACCTAATAATCTGGTATAGTGTCTGTATTATTGGTGATACTGCAGATCACCTAATAATCTGGTATAGTGTCTGTATTATTGGTGATACTGCAGATCACCTAATAATCAGACGTCTGAGTTATAACACCCAACCGTTACAATGATCTTGTGTTTACTTAATTGTGAGGAACGTGACACATTCTCTGACTGTGCAGACTCTCCTGAACACAGACAGACACTCAGAAAGCATTTCTGCTCAAAATTCAAGATTAATAAACCAGTTATGAATAAAATGCAAAGGCAGCTCCCAGAGCAAAAAAACTGTACTTTGGGAACTTGTAATTTCTAAATGAATAATAATAATTATGCACAAAAGCAAATATGATAACCGAATGAGATATAAAAAGTAGGAAAACATGTTTTTATTGAATATTATGTCAGAGTTTTATACCTCTTTAGGTCAAGATTTTTAACAAGTCCTTTTTATTTATTATAAGAAGGTATTTTTGTGGAAAAAGCAATTGCCAATTATAGATACAATAAGAGCATACATAAAGGGGCCCATACACTGGTTGATTTCAGCCATTGATCAATCGATTCTATGGAATCGATCGATCAGAAATCGATTCTATCAAATCTATCAATTGATCGATTTGCGGACGATTGCGATTGATTTGATATATCTGACAGAATGGAAAATCTGGGTCGATCTGCTGCTGGCAGTAGATCAAACGGCCCATAGAGTTGCATTGGATCTAATGGTCCAATAATGTATTTAGATCGATATCCTATAGATTTCATTCTGAAATCTATTGGAAATCTGTTCCTAGTGTGTGGCACACATCAGATAGATTCCTGTCAGGTTCTACTTGACAGGCATCTGACAGAAATCTATCTGATGGTCAAATCTGCTGCAAATCTATAAGTGTATGGCCACCTTAATGCCTAGTACACACCATACAATTTTCAGTTAGGTTTTCTATTTTCTGTAGAGACCGGTCATTATCTCTGGTGCATTGTCTTCTGGTTATCTCCTGCTGAGTAGAACAATGCCTAATTGCTAGGCAGATAGATGGTAATGCTGGGCATACACGGAGCATACACTCCCGCCGCGTCCCCGCGCGTCCCTGTGGCTGCCCGGATCGATTCCCGCTCGTCCCCGCGGGCGCTTCCTTGTCTTCCGCTCGATTCCCCGCTATTGTCCGCCCGCGGGGATCGAGCGGGGAATCGATCCGTGAGAAACTGTTGGATATTATCAATCGAGCCATCAATGGCTCGATTGATAAGAGAAGGTCGACCCGTGTATGCCCAGCACTAGATAGATCATTTCCAACATGTTGGAAATTATCTATCTGGCAGGTAAGTCCATTGCTGGGCATACACGGTACGTTTTGTACCATGTAATCGAGCGCTGATGGCTCAAGTGATAATTTCCGACGTGTCCGATACCCCGGCGGATCGAATCCACGCTCGATACCGGCGGGCAGGACAAACGAGCGGAAGATAAGAAGCCGCCCGCGGGGACGATCGGGAATAGTTCCGGGCGCTGTGGGGACGAGCGGGGACGCGCCGGAATTGAGCCAGCTGCTCGTTTACACGGTACAAAACGTACAGTGTATGCCCAGCATAAAGGGGCCCATACACTGGTCGATTTCAGCCATCATTCGATCGATCGATTCTATAGAATCGATCGATCAGAAATCAATTCTTTCAAATCTATCAATCGATCGTGTGGCCGATTTGTGGCTGATTTTTGATTGATTTCGATCGGGGCAAACATCTACGACTTTCCTGATTGTGGATTTTGCTGCCTGGGGAGACAGAGCTTTGGACTGTAGCCCTGCCTCCATGCGCGACAATCTGCGCTGATCGCCGCCTCTCCCCGCCCCTCTCAGTGAAAGAAGACTGAGAGGGGCGGGGAGAGGCGGCGATCAGCGCAGATTGATGGAGTAGAGGCAGAGTACCAGCCCAAAGCTCTGCCTCTACTGGGAAGCGCTCCCCGCAATTAGCCCCAAGGAATTTGGGGTGATTGATTGAGTTTAATATAAAAATTGGATGAAAATGGGTGCCACCAAATGCATGCCCGACTGACAATGCAACCAATTTCAGGCGACATGCAATTTCCCGACGGTCGACCAATGTGACAAAACCACCGACGCTGAGCCCCCTAATATACATGTCCCCCCAGTGCCCCTTGTAAAGGATACATTACCTGTCCGCGGCCTCCGCTTGTCCCTCCGCTGGCTTCCGGGCACGTCCGAGTTTTCAGGATGCAGGTGCTGCAATTATGCTAAAGAGGTTTTTAAAATAAAAACATGATTTTAGGGAGGCTTCAGATTCTCTTTAAGCAATGCCACCTGCATAGGGTAGGCCCTATTGATATAAGTTAATTGGGCAATTTACATTCTTATGCAATTAACACTGCACATAGTTCATGGGCAGTGGGCACTAAGTTAGTCAGAGGTTGGAGAAACACAAGAAAGTTAATGGTGAATACATTAAGTACTGCCTGTGCCCCCTCTGCTCCAAGGTCCCATAGCCGCTGCTATGGCTATTGCTACAACCCCGCTAATATGGTATTATGCCATTTGGTGATACCTTTAGTGCTCCGCCGTAGTACTCAGCCATGCTTCTCAGACGTCCAGACAATTTGTAACAAATTATTTACAAGTGAAGACAGAGTGTTTTGTAGCAGGTGGGAGTGAAGGGGGCTGGGCAGGGGGCATCCACTTGTACTCTGTCCAGCAGCCAATCCCCTCTTGTTTGTGTAACAGAGAGATAAAGGTACAATGATCTGGTCTGTCCTGTTATCATTTAACTGGGAGCCTCTGCCTGGCTTATTCTGCTTTCTCTGTATTGATTAGTTTTAGTTTTTAAGTACAATGTTAAAAAGATGATAAGCAAACTTAATAATACCAAGAAAGGGTATCTAAAGGTAGCCATACATGTGGCAAATGTATGGGCAGATTCGACAAAGAGACAAATCTCTCTCATCGAAATCTGATAAGAGAGAGATCTGTCAGCTGCCCATACACCACAGGCCGATTCCCGATCAATTTCATGCTGAAATTGATTCGGAATCGGCCTTGTGCGCCGCATCCGCTGCCCCGACACTGTTCCCCCCTAATGTAAATGTCCCCCCGGTGCCCCGTGTAAAGGATACATTACCTGTCCGCAGCCTGCACTTGTCCCCGCTGCCTCCGGGGGATACCCCCTCTGCATACACGCACACCCCATGTGGTTACCTAGTAAGGGCGCGTGTGTGTGACGTCATACGCATGCCCTTACCAGGAAACACGTGTGGCGCATGTGCATGGAGAGGGGAATGCGCCCGGAAGCCAGCGGAGGGACAAGCGGAGGCCGCGGGTAATGTATCCTTTACAAGGGGCACTGGGGGGACATGTATATTAGGGGGCTCAGCGTCGGAGGTTTTGTCACATTGGTCGATCGTCGGGAAATTGCATGTCGCCTGAAATTGGTTGCATTGTCAGTCGGGCATGCATTTGGTGGCACCCATTTTCATCCAATTTTTATATTAATCGAATTGGATGGTCGGTCGGCTGTCAAGTCGCCTGATGTATGTCCATCTTTAAGACCCAGGTACACTGAGGTGTTTTGCGAGCGTTTACCGCCAAATAATAATACTGCAACACACTATAAGTCCTTGATCTACAGCCAGTCCACCTCGCTCCCATCTACTGAAGTCGGACAAAAGGCATGAACACAACAAATGTACAGGCAGCCCTCCTGAGGGCTGAGCAGACATCTTGCATTCTCTTGTTAATTATCTGAGCCATCTCTAAACTGCTCTCACCTGCAGCTGGAAGGTGCAAATTCTTCTAATGACAATGGTGACCCCTCCCCCGCCGGGTTTGTAAATTTCACATATATGTGTTAATCCAATATATCAACAATGGCTGATCTCACAATGACTGCAGGAACTTATGCTGGGAATACACGGTACCGCTCGATTGAACCATAAGATGGTGGAAGGACAGAGAGGCTGGTCATTGTACACAGAACGTGCCTCTGTGTCCTAATATGATTTATCAAACCCACCTCAGGTTCTCTTTAAGCCTGGTACACACCATGTGTCAGGCAGGCAGCACGGTGCATGATGGATGGACTTTAACTAGCTGCTGCACCGCATGCAGTATATCTACGTCCCATAGGATTTCATCTGAAGTCCCAGGGTCATAGATATTCGTCTACTGCTGCCACCGGCGTTGTGCCCGCTTCCGCATGCATTCTCGTCACCGCACTGTTCTCATTCACAGATCTAAGTGCCTGTGATCAGCTATCACCAGCATTAATGAATGCCGTGATCATTGATAAACCGAAAGTAAAACATACACACACTACTTCCTCCTATGATTACATTACACAGGAGGAATTAAACCAGGGGGGGGGGGAGGTGTCATCTAGTGGCCAAATAGTATAATTGCACCTACATGCATTACATACCTACGAAAATACATACTGTACATCTCCCCTTACCTCCCCCACTCTCCCATAGTTACCAAGATAAAACACATATTAACCACTTAAGGACTGGCGGTCTCTGGGCACTTAAGGACCAGAGACCACTGGTCCAATCCCGACGGAATCCCGACGAATCGCCGCACATATCCGCCGCAACCGCAGTCATCGCCGCTCGCCGGAACCCCCAGGACATAGACTGTCGTCTCTATGACGGCAGAGTCATGTGAGCCGGTCAGGAGCCGCTTTCATTGGCTCCTGACCCTGTTTTTCAATGTAAGCCAACGGGAGTGGCTTGTATTGAAAGACAGGGCCAGGAGTCAATGAAATCGGCTCCTGACCGGCTTACATGACTCTGCCGTCATAGAGACAGGCAGAGCCTGTGAGATGCGGCTAAGATCGTCGGCTTAGAGCGGCGCGATCGGCGGGGAACGGTGGATGCACGCTGCGGACAGTGATTGAGATCTACGCCCTGCCAGCCAGGAGCCCACCAAAACAGGGCATAAATCTCAATCACTGCGGCCCTTAATGAGTTAAAAAAATGACATTTAAAAAAAAAATACATATTTACCTTAGCTATTATTTTTAGTAAGTATGTCACAAGGGTATATTACTGTTATTTTTGCGAATAAGGGCTTGTAATTGAAATGAAAAAATACACCTTTTTTTCCAAATAAAATATTTTCGCCATACATTGTGATAGAGACGTAATTTAAATGGTGTAATAACCGGGACAAATGGGCAAATAAAATACGTGGGTTTTAATTACAACAGCATGTATTCTTTTAAAACTATAAAGGCTGAAATCTAAGAAATAATTATTTTTTTCCATTTTTTTTCTTATTATTCCCATTACAATGCATTAAAGCTGGCCATACACTGGCCCGATTTGCCGCCGTTTCGACAGCAGATTCGATCACTGGGATCGAATCTGCTGCCAATCGTTCCTGCAGCACGCCGAATTTCGATCCATTTCGTCCGATCCCGTCGATCGCTCTGTGCGGAAAATTACCGTCGATCGCCCGCAGGTAGGGAGCGCGTCGCTAGTGGCGTTCGAGTGCCCGACGACCGACGCAATAGAGCCCGCATACATTACCTGCTCCGCCGGCGCGACTCCAGTCCCCTAGTCACCGCTGCTCTGTCTGTGCTCTGGTCTCCAGGTCCGGCATGCCTCACTTCTTCTAGCCCGGCAGGAAGTTTAAACAGTAGAAGCACTCTACTGTTTAAACTTCCTGCCGGGCTAGAAGAAGTGAGGCATGCCGGACCTGGAGACCAGAGCGCAGACAGAGCAGCGGTGACCGGGGGCAGTCGCGCCGGCGGAGCAGTTAGTGTATGCGGGGGGGGGGGGGGGGAGCGGCGGCGACAGCAGCACCACCACAACAGATTGTGAACGGTTTCAGGCTGAAATCGGTTCACAATCTGTTTGCAGTAAAGGTAGCCATATGATCCCTCTCTGATCAGATTCGATCAGAGAGGGATCTATCTGTTGGTCGAATCTGATGGCAAATCGACCAGTGTATGGCTACCTTAAGAATAAAATAATTCTTAGCAAAATGTACCACCCAAAGAAAGCCTAATTGGTGGCGAAACAAAAAAATATATAGATCATTGTGTTGGGATAAGTGGTGATAAGGTTATTGGCAAATAAGAGGGAGGAGTGCAGCAAGGTGAAAATTGCTCTGGTCCTTAAGGGGAAAAAACCCTTAGTGATTAACTAGTTAACCTGCCTTAGGTCATTTTTTTCTAGTCCTACAGAGTGGGTTTAACCTTTTCCACCCACTCAAAGGAATTTGTAGAACAGGAGGGATGCTAACGTGGTTTATGTTGCTGAGAAAGCATAGTCAATTAGTCATAATGCTAGTAATATAACCATGTTTTCCTGGGTCAAGGCTTTACTGTAAACCATAGCTGCCAACTGTCCCTTTTTCAGAGAGACAGTCCCTCTTTGGGAACTAAATGCCTTTTTCTCCCTTATTTGTCCCTCTTTCAGGACTCATGTACAGACCTGTGTAAATATATGTATTTTTCTACTGAAAAATGTATTTAATATACCCTAAATGTTATTTCTTCCATTTAAAATTATATATGTTTCTTATTTTGAAATGTTAAAATGAAGGAGAACAAAATGACGATAAAGAGGACCAGTGTGATCTGAATTTTAGAACCAGGCGCCCCATAGCAGCAATGTTATGCCGCACAAAAGGCGTAAGGGTAATTTGGGGCTCCGGCGGTTGTTGGACCCCAAATTACATCTCCCTTCGAGCTGCAGCAACTTGGAGGGGGGATAGTATTTAACACCGCCGGGGAGTTTTGCAGCAGCAGGGAGAGCCGCCATCCAGCTCTCCTGGACACCCAACTCACCGGCGACGCAACAATATGTACACGCTTGTGGTGGAACTATACCAGTTCTCTGTCTATGCAAAACACCTTGGAGTAGCCGGGAGACCATTTAGCTGCCGAGCAATCAGAGAGGCCTAATTCAAGGAAAGGATAAATCTTGGTCCAAGTAAAGGAAAAGGAAATAGCTGGAAAATAAATATGTCTAACCCTCACCTACAAAGCTCTCCACAATCTCTCTCCTTTGTACATCTCCTCACTAGTTTCCAGATAAGATCCTAAGTGCATTGTCAGATCTACACACAACCTTCTTCTGTTCTCTTCTAGAACCACATCCTTGCATACACGGATACAAGATTTCTCACTTGCTTTACCCCTCCTCTGGAATCCCCTTCCAAAACACATCTGTCACTCTCCAACCTTTGAAGTCTTTAAACACTCCCTACTTTTTCCAACAAGCAAATACTCTAACTTAGGTCATTCCTCTTCAACCTCTGGCCAAGTTGTACCTCTTATTAAATGTATCCTAAATATACACTGCCTCTATGGTATACATATTGTAGGTTACCCCACCTCTTACTTACTCCCTATACCTTTAGAACAAATTACAGTTGTGTTTAGTCACAAATGAGGGGGAATTAGACAGGCTAAACTCTCTAAATACACACAGGGTGCATTTCCGTTTTCCTTCTGTCCTGTGCAGCAAGAGTTCAGGTCCACTTTAAAAGGAAATAAATATGGCAGCCTCCATATCCCTCTTGCTTCACTTGTCCTTTAAAATGTTACCATTGACATTTCACCCAGCAATCAGATTTCAAGTCAGTGTCTTCAAATTAGTAAAGATGATTGATTAATCTGAACAATGCTCTTTGGCTCTCATAATGATAGTTATCCTTTTAAATACAGTATTTTTTTTTGTTTCATACAAAGCCACAAGCCCTCGGTCACATGACTAGACTTCCTGCTGTCGATTCAGAACAGTAACCATGGGACTTCTTCTTTACGAGCGTTCTCGAGGACACAGGACATGTCTGGAGTGTATGTGATGTGGCTGGCGTGGCTGGCATGTCTCTGTGCCGCCTCTGTCGCCGCTGAGGACATCTCATGCCGCAATGAGGCTGGAGAACCTGTGGACTGGTATGTATTGTTATCTCAGCCGAGGGAGTGAAACCAAACTCAGGACAGGAGGGCAGGAGGCACAAAATATCTTTTCAGGAAGTTATTACTGTGCACTGTTATCCTTTATTCATACTTTACTAGCGCTGCACATTAACCTTTTCTGCACCAGCCATCTCTGGCCCCTTTAAGAGGAACTGTAAGCAAGGATTGAACTTCATCCCAATCAGTAGCTGATACCCCTTTTCCCACCAAAAATCATTACATTTTCTTGAATAGATCATCTGGGGGGTCTGTATGGCTGATATTGCAGTGAAACCCCTCCCACAGTATGATGTCAGGACCTAGGTCCCGACAGTTTCCTGTCTGTTAGCCTAGTTGCATTGTGGGAAATAACTGCTCCACTCCCACCACCTCACACTGCAGCATAGCAGCATGCACCAGCTTTCCTCTATAAGGCGCCCATGCATGTCACGTGACATAGGCGCCTTATGGAGGAAAGCTTGCGCATGCTGACATGCTGCAGAGTGAGAAGGAGGGGGCGGAGCTACGGCAATGTATGTTCATGCTGCGTTGCTCTCATTAAGAGGGGCCCGGAGGGTCACAGAGGCAAGCAGCACTTATTAAAGGGGTGGGGTGCATGTTTTTTGAACCACTTCAGCCGCATGGATGTGATAGTCACGCCTGGGGCTGCAGTTGCTGTACTGCACAGATGTGATAATCACAACCGTGCATTCCACCAGGTGACCCGCACATGCGCAATCAGCGCTGCGTAATATGTTGGTGCTTTATAAATACAATAAATAAATAATAAATACATCCCAAAGGCCCGAGATTCAGGAGGTATTGGTGGAATGTGTCATTTGTCCCCTGAGCCAATCTATGCCTGTTAAGTGAGAATTGATTGCTGTTACCTCTAGTAACAGCGGTCGTTCTCCAAAAATGCATACAGGAAGTACATGTCTTCCTGGTTCATTAAATTGTATGCGCGCACATGCATGTGAGAACCCCCTCCCCTCCACTGCAGTAGTGATTGGTCAAAGGGATCATGTGATTCCTTGACCCAGTGGCTACAGTGGATGGCCCGAGGGATCATGTGATCCTTTGGTCAATCAGTGTCTTCAGCGTCCCTCAATGACCACTGTTATAGTGATCATTGTTCGAAAAAAAAAAAAAAAGTAAACAAACTTGTTTAACCACTTGAGGACCACAGTCTTTCTAAACCTTAAGGACCAGGCACTTTTTTTCCATTCAGACCACTGCAGCTTTCACGGTTTATTGCTCGCTCATACAACCTACCACCTAAATGAATTTTGGCTCCTTTTCTTGTCACTAATAAAGCTTTCTTTTGGTGCTATTTGATTGCTCCTGCGATTTTTACTTTTTATTATATTCATCAAAAAAGACATGAATTTTGGCAAAAAAATGATTTTTTTAACTTTCTGTGCTGACAGTTTTCAAATAAAGTAAAATTTCTGTATACATGCAGCGCGAAAAATGTGCACAAACATGTTTTTGATTAAAAAAAAAACCATTCAGTGTATATTTATTGGTTTGGGTAAAAGTTATAGCGTTTACAAACTATGGTGCAAAAAGTGAATTTTCCCATTTTCAAGCATCTATGACTTTTCTGACCCCCTGTCATGTTTCATGAGGGGCTAGAATTCCAGGATAGTATAAATACCCCCCAAATGACCCCATTTTGGAAAGAAGACATCCCAAAGTATTCACTGAGAGGCATAGTGAGTTCATAGAAGATATTATTTTTTGTCACAAGTAAGCGGAAAATGACACTTAATGACAAAAAAAAAAAAAAAAAAAGTTTCCATTTCTGCTAACTTGCGACAAAAAAAAAATGAAATCTGCCACGGACTCACCATGCCCCTCTCTGAATACCTTGAAGTGTCTACTTTCCAAAATGGGGTCATTTGTGGGGTGTGTTTACTGTCCTGACATTTTGGGGGGTGCTAAATTGTAAGCACCCCTGTAAAGCCTAAAGGTGCTCATTGGACTTTGGACCCCTTAGCAGGGCCGTATCTCTTAAGAGGCACCCGTGGGCCGGTGCCATGGGCGGCCCCTCAGGGGGGGGCGGCCTCCTATATGGTGTGTTATTTAATGTATTTAAAATTTTTCCTCTGGTCCTCTGGAGTGGACCTCTGGATTATTATTTTTTTTTTAAGGGAGGGGGGGTTGGGGGCGAGTCTGGTCCAGCCCAGGGTAGCTGCAGCTGGCACCTGCCCTCCCCATCCATGCCTGGCAGTGGTTTAGTCCCGACCTCCTCTTCAGCGGGGCTGAGCCTGTGAGTGTGTGACAGAGCAAACCACTGGCCAATGAACTGCAGGCGGGCAGGGTCGGAAGTGCGACCTGAAGCTGCATAATTCATTTACTGACAGCTTAGCAGGCAGCTCGTCTAAAATGACTCTGCAAGGGTCCCTGTCTTGCCTGATGTCTGCAGCTTTTCTGCGCAGAGTCAGGTTTTCTCCCTCAATCCCAGCCTCCTGCCTCATCAAGCTCAAGGGGAGAGGGACACTGGCTGCACAAACATCACGGGCACTCTCCATGGTAAGAGGACACCTCCTCTCAACTTAATTTGCCTTATCTGCCTGTCACATGTCAGCCCTGATCACACAGTCCAGCATCTCTCTGTCTCTAGTGTGTAACCCTTTCACTGCTGGTGTAAGCTGATTTAGCTAGCTGCAGCACTGATACTACTACCTAAACTGGGGACACCTATATACCTACTATCTAACTGGGGACACCTATATACCTACTATCTAACTGGGGACACCTATATACCTATTACCTAAACTGGGGACACCTATATACCTACTATCTAACTGGGGACACCTATATACCTAGCTACTATCTAACTGGGGACACCTATATACCTACTATCTAACTGGGGACTGCTATATACCTACTATCTAACTGGGGACTGCTATATACCTACTATCTAACTGTGGACTGCTATGTACCTACTATCTAACTGGGGACACCTATATACCTACTACCTAAACTGGGGACACCTATATACCTACCTACTATCTAACTGGGGACACCTATATACCTACTACCTATACCTAAACTGGGGACACCTATATACCTACTGTCTAACTGGGGACACCTATATACCTACTATCTAACTGGGGACACCTATATACCTACTATCTAACTGGGGACACCTATATACCTACTATCTAACTGGGGACACCTATATACCTATTACCTAAACTGGGGACACCTATATACCTACTATCTAACTGGGGACACCTATATACCTAGCTACTATCTAACTGGGGACACCTATATACCTACTATCTAACTGGGGACTGCTATATACCTACTATCTAACTGGGGACTGCTATATACCTACTATCTAACTGTGGACTGCTATGTACCTACTATCTAACTGGGGACACCTATATACCTACTACCTAAACTGGGGACACCTATATACCTACCTACTATCTAACTGGGGACACCTATATACCTACTACCTATACCTAAACTGGGGACACCTATATACCTACTGTCTAACTGGGGACACCTATATACCTACTACCTAAACTGGAGACACCTATATACCTACTATCTAACTGGGGACACCTATATACCTAGCTACTATCTAACTGGGGACACCTATATACCTACTACCTATACCTAAACTGGGGACACCTAAATACCTACTGTCTAACTGGGGACACCTAAATACCTACTGTCTAACTGGGGACACCTAAATACCTACTGTCTAACTGGGGACACCTATATACCTACTGTCTAACTGGGGACACCTATATACCTACCTACTGTCTAACTGGGGACACCTATATACCTACCTACTATCTAACTGGGGACACCTATATACCTACCTACTATCTAACTGGGGACACCTATATACCTACCTACTATCTAACTGGGGACACCTATATACCTACCTACTATCTAACTGGGGACACCTATATACCTACTATCTAACTGGGGACACCTATATACCTACTATCTAACTGGGGACACCTATATACCTACTACCTAAACTGGGGACACCTATATACCTACCTACTATCTAACTGGGGACACCTATATACCTACTATCTAACTGGGGACACCTATGTACCTACTGTCTAACTGGGGACACCTATGTACCTACTGTCTAACTGGGGACACCTATGTACCTACTGTCTAACTGGGGACACCTATGTACCTACTGTCTAACTGGGGACACCTATGTACCTACTGTCTAACTGGGGACACCTATGTACCTACTGTCTAACTGGGGACACCTATGTACCTACTGTCTAACTGGGGACACCTATATACCTAGCTACTATCTAACTGGGGACACCTATAAACCTACTACCTAAACTGGGGACATTTTCTGCTGAAAAACTGCCCACGTTGTGATTATTCTCTGCTGAAATGTTGCACTCATTGGGATTATTCGCTAGTGAAATGTTGCACTCACTGCGATTATTCTCTGGTGAAATGTTGCCCTCACTGCGATTATTCTCTGGTGAAATGTTGCCCTCACTGCGATTATTCTCTGGTGAAATGTTGCCCTCATTGCGATTATTCTCTGGTGAAATGTTGCCCTCATTGCGATTATTCTCTGGTGAAATGTTGCCCTCATTGCGATTATTCTCTGGTGAAATGTTGCCCTCATTGCGATTATTCTCTGGTGAAATGTTGCCCTCATTGCGATTATTCTCTGGTGAAATGTTGCCCTCATTGCGATTATTCTCTGCTGAAATGTTGCCCTCATTGCGATTATTCTCTGCTGAAATGTTGCCCTCATTGCGATTATTCTCTGGTGAAATGTTGCCCTCATTGCGGTTATTCTCTGCTGAAATGTTGCCCACATTGCGATTATTTTATGGTGAAACATTGCCGCATTACGATTATTTGGCACCTATGGGGGGGACCCCATCCAAATTTTTGCAAGGGGGCCCAGCAGGGGCGTAACTAGAAGTCACTGGGCCCCCCTGCGAAACTTTGGATGGGGCCCCCCTACCCCCTTCACTTTCTGCACAGGTAACCGGAGAACCAATGTTAATCAATTGGCTAGTGCACACTTGAATGTGTTTTCCCCATGCAGATCAGAACAGACCGCAGCAAACCACTGCACGCATTTTCTCGATCAATTACATTAGCTCCTGTGATAAAAATTGCATGTTTTCACACATACAGACACACATGGTGTGCAGAAAACACGTACAGAAAACGGACATACAGTGTGCTCCCAGCCTCAGCTTATTACACTCACGCTGTCCATCTCTGATGGAGCAGAACTGGCTCTGCAGACTCCTCCAGCATCACTACAGTACAGAACACTTGGGGAGGGGTAGAGGTTGGTGGCTGGGCGCTGTACACAAGAGCCTGCCATATACTGAATAGGGACTGTCTACAAATCCTTGTACGATTCTTTATCAGTATCTGAGCAGATGCAGTCATTAGAACAATTCCCTGGCTACCTATACTGCGGCCACCTATTTCTGGCTACACCTATCCCTGGCTACCTATACTGCGGCCACCTATTTCTGGCTACACCTATCCCTGGCTACCTGTACTGCGGCCACCTATTTCTGGCTAAACCTATCCCTGGCTACCTATACTGTGGCAACCTACTACTGGCTACACCTATCCCTGGCTACCTATACTGCGGCCACCTACTACTGGCTACACCTATCCCTGGCTACCTATACTGTGGCCACCTACTACTGGCTACATCTATCCCTGGCTACCTATACAGCGGCCACCTACAACTGGCTACACCTATCCCTGGCTACCTATGCTGCAGCCACCTACTACTGGCTACACTCATCCCTGGCTACCTATGCTGCAGCCACCTACTACTGGCTACACCTATCCCTGGCTACCTATACTATGGCCACCTACTACTGGCTACATCTATCCCTGGCTACCTATACAGCGGCCACCTACTACTGGCTACACCTATCCCTGGCTACCTATACTGCGGCCACCTACTACTGGCTACACCTATCCCTGGCTACCTATACAGCGGCCACCTATTTCTGGCTACACCTATCCCTGGCTACCTATACTGCGACCACCTACTACTGGCTTCATCTATCCCTGGCTACCTATACAGCGGCCACCTATTTCTGGCCACACCTATCCCTGGCTACCTATACAGCGGCCACCAACTACTGGCTACATCTATTCCTGGCTACCTATACAGCGGCCACCAACTACTGGCTACATCTATTCCTGGCTACCTATACAGCGGCCACCTATTTCTGGCCACACTTATCCCTGGCTTCACCTATCCCTAGCTACCTATGCTGCGACCACCTATTACTAGCTACACCTATCACGCCATCAGGACTTTTGCAGGAATAGGGTGAGCCTTTTTACAGTTCCCGAGGGAGTGGGGCACCCCACACTGGGGTGGAGGGGCACAAAATGTAATGGAAGGAGGTGGGGCCCTGGTCCAAAAAAATTGCATAATACCGTATACCGTCATACTGTGGTATTTTTTTTGACGGTTATCATACCGTGGAATTTCATACCGTTGCAACCCTAGTCACTTTACTCATACCCGGGGAGAAAACATGGCCTTTGACTTTGGGCTGCACTCTTACTAGGAAGTTTTAATTGGTCACACCCACTGTATGTTATGGACACGCCCACTGTATTATGTGGCCACGCCCATTTTTCGCCGCGGCACGCACCGCGTGCCGCCAACGCCCTCGGGGGTGGGGGGGGGGGGGGGGGCGCCATAGGTTTGGGGTGCCTAGGGGAGCCCAAACCCTAAATACAGCCCTGCCCCTTAGCGCAGTTAGGGTGCAAAAAAGTGCCACACATGTGGTATTGCCATACTCAGTAGAAGTACTATAATGTGTTTTGGGGTGTATTTTTACACATACCCATGCTGGGTGGGAGAAATACCTCTGTAAATGACAATCTTTTGATTTTTTTACACACAATTGTCCATTTACAGAGTTATTTCTCCCACCCAGCATGGGTATGTGTAAAAATACACCCCAAAACACATTGTACTACTTCTCCCGAGTACGGCGATACCACATGTGTGGCACTTTTTTGCACCCTAACTGCGCTAAAGGGCCCAAAGTCCAATGAGTACCTTTAGGATTTCACAGTTCATTTTGCGGAATTTGATTTCCAGACTACTCCTCACGGTTTAGGGCTCCTAAAATGCCAGGGCAGTATAGGAACCCCACAAATGACCCCATTTTAGAAAGAAGACACCCCAAGGTATTCCGTTAGGAGTATGGTAAGTTCATAGAAGATTTTATTTTTTGTCAAAAATTAGCAGAAAATTGATTTTTATTGTTTTTTTCACAAAGTGTCATTTTCCACTAACTTGTGACAAAAAATAAAATCTTCTATGAACTCGCCATACACCTAACGGAATACCTTGGGGTGTCTTCTTTCTAAAATGGGGTCATTTGTGGGGTTCCTATACTGCCCTGGCATTTTAGGGGCCCTAAACCGTGAGGAGTAGTCTGGAAATCAAATTCCGCAAAATGACCTGTGAAATCCTAAAGGTACTCATTGGACTTTGGGCCCTTTAGCGCAGTTAGGGTGCAAAAAAGTGCCACACATGTGGTATTGCCGTACTCGGGAGAAGTAGTAAAATGTGTTTTGGGGTGTATTTTTACACATACCCATGCTGGGTGGGAGAAATAACTCTGTAAATGGACAATTGTGTGTAAAAAAATCAAAAGAGTGTCATTTACAGAGGTATTTCTCCCACCCAGCATGGGTATGTGTAAAAATACACCCCAAAACACATTGTACTACTTCTCCCGAGTACGGCGATACCACATGTGTGGCACTTTTTTGCACCCTAACTGCGCTAAAGGGCCCAAAGTCCAATGAGTACCTTTAGGATTTCACAGGTCATTTTGCGGAATTTGATTTCCAGACTACTCCTCACGGTTTAGGGCCCCTAAAATGCCAGGGCAGTATAGGAACCCCACAAATGACCCCATTTTAGAAAGAAGACACCCCAAGGTATTCCGTTAGGTGTATGGCGAGTTCATAGAAGATTTTATTTTTTGTCACAAGTTAGTGGAAAATGACACTTTGTGAAAAAAACAATAAAAATCAATTTTCCGCTAACTTTTGACAAAAAATAAAATCTTCTATGAACTTACAATACTCCTAACGGAATACCTTGGGGTGTCTTCTTTCTAAAATGGGGTCATTTGTGGGGTTCCTATACTGCCCTGGCATT
Organism: Hyperolius riggenbachi; assembly: GCF_040937935.1. Lineage (NCBI taxonomy): Eukaryota > Metazoa > Chordata > Amphibia > Anura > Hyperoliidae > Hyperolius > Hyperolius riggenbachi. The sequence continues at coordinate 35,812,849 of NC_090651.1, read as the reverse complement.
TTAGGGGCCCTAAACCGTGAGGAGTAGTCTGGAAATCAAATTCCGCAAAATGACCTGTGAAATCCTAAAGGTACTCATTGGACTTTGGGCCCTTTAGCGCAGTTAGGGTGCAAAAAAGTGCCACACATGTGGTATCGCCGTACTCGGGAGAAGTAGTACAATGTGTTTTGGGGTGTATTTTTACACATACCCATGCTGGGTGGGAGAAATAACTCTGTAAATGGACAATTGTGTGTAAAAAAATCAAAAGATTGTCATTTACAGAGGTATTTCTCCCACCCAGCATGGGTATGTGTAAAAATACACCACAAAACACATTGTACTACTTCTCCCGAGTACGGCGATACCACATGTGTGGCACTTTTTTGCACCCTAACTGCGCTAAAGGGCCCAAAGTCCAATGAGTACCTTTAGGATTTCACAGGTCATTTTGCGGAATTTGATTTCCAGACTACTCCTCACGGTTTAGGGCCCCTAAAATGCCAGGGCAGTATAGGAACCCCACAAATGACCCCATTTTAGAAAGAAGACACCCCAAGGTATTCCGTTAGGAGTATGGTGAGTTCATAGAAGATTTTATTTTTTGTCACAAGTTAGTGGAAAATGACACTTTGTGAAAAAAACAATAAAAATCAATTTTCCGCTAACTTTTGACAAAAAATAAAATCTTCTATGAACTTACCATACTCCTAACGGAATACCTTGGGGTGTCTTCTTTCTAAAATGGGGTCATTTGTGGGGTTCCTATACTGCCCTGGCATTTTAGGGGCCCTAAACCGTGAGGAGTAGTCTGGAAATCAAATTCCGCAAAATGACCTGTGAAATCCTAAAGGTACTCATTGGACTTTGGGCCCTTTAGCGCAGTTAGGGTGCAAAAAAGTGCCACACATGTGGTATCGCCGTACTCGGGAGAAGTAGTACAATGTGTTTTGGGGTGTATTTTTACACATACCCATGCTGGGTGGGAGAAATACCTCTGTAAATGACAATCTTTTGATTTTTTTACACACAATTGTCCATTTACAGAGTTATTTCTCCCACCCAGCATGGGTATGTGTAAAAATACACCCCAAAACACATTTTACTACTTCTCCCGAGTACGGCAATACCACATGTGTGGCACTTTTTTGCACCCTAACTGCGCTAAAGGGCCCAAAGTCCAATGAGTACCTTTAGGATTTCACAGGTCATTTTGCGGAATTTGATTTCCAGACTACTCCTCACGGTTTAGGGCCCCTAAAATGCCAGGGCAGTATAGGAACCCCACAAATGACCCCATTTTAGAAAGAAGACACCCCAAGGTATTCCGTTAGGAGTATGGTGAGTTCATAGAAGATTTTATTTTTTGTCACAAGTTAGTGGAAAATGACACTTTGTGAAAAAAACAATAAAAATCAATTTTCCGCTAACTTTTGACAAAAAATAAAATCTTCTATGAACTTACCATACTCCTAACGGAATACCTTGGGGTGTCTTCTTTCTAAAATGGGGTCATTTGTGGGGTTCCTATACTGCCCTGGCATTTTAGGGGCCCTAAACCGTGAGGAGTAGTCTGGAAATCAAATTCCGCAAAATGACCTGTGAAATCCTAAAGGTACTCATTGGACTTTGGGCCCTTTAGCGCAGTTAGGGTGCAAAAAAGTGCCACACATGTGGTATCGCCGTACTCGGGAGAAGTAGTACAATGTGTTTTGGGGTGTATTTTTACACATACCCATGCTGGGTGGGAGAAATAACTCTGTAAATGGACAATTGTGTGTAAAAAAATCAAAAGATTGTCATTTACAGAGGTATTTCTCCCACCCAGCATGGGTATGTGTAAAAATACACCACAAAACACATTGTACTACTTCTCCCGAGTACGGCGATACCACATGTGTGGCACTTTTTTGCACCCTAACTGCGCTAAGGGGCCCAGAGTCCAATGAGTACCTTTAGGCTTTACAGGGGTGCTCAAAATTTAGCACCCCGCCCACTTGCCAGGACAGTTAACAAACCCCACAAATGACCCCATTTTGGAAAGAATACACGCTAAGGTATTCCATGAGGGCCATGGTGAGTTCATAGAAAATGTTATTTTTTGTCACAAGTTAGCGGAAAATGACATTTTGTGAAAAAACGAAAAAAAACCACAAAACCACAATTTCTGCTAACTTGTGACAAAAAATAAAACATTCTATGAACTCACCATGCACCTCACGGAATACTTTTGGGTGTCCTCTTTCCAAAATGGCATCATTCGTGGGGTCTGTCCTGGCATTTTAGGGTCTCTGCAATCATTACATGTATGGCCAGTATTAGGAGTTTCTGCTATACTCCTTATATTGGGCATAAGGGTAATGCACTGTGGGCTGAAAGGAAAAATTAACGTCAAACAATCAATCAATGTGGATGAAAAAATATCTGCCAAAAAATTTTGGAGAAAAAAAAAAAAAAAAAAGAGGAAGGCGTCTGCCAGGACATAGGAGCTGCCGCCCCAAAAATCCAAACCCACCAGCTCGTATGCCCTGGCAAACCTGATTTATCCATTCACACCGATCGATGTGGATGAACAAATCATTGCCAGAGTTCTTTTTTGATACAAAGTGTTTGCCAAAGCATATGAATCCCCAACACCACTCCTCGGCCCATATGCCTCGGCAAACGTATCTTTTTGACTGCGGAGGAGAAATCTCGTCCTGCAGCGCTGCATGCACCGACTTATGTGTAAGCTGACAGACGCGCATTGTTCTGTCAGGATGCACCATCAGTGCTGCAGCTGATTGGTCGGTCTGGATAGAAAAAAGAGAGAAGAAAAAAGACAAAACAATACAAAAAGGAGGAGAAGGCGTCTGCCAGGACATAGGAGCTGCCGCCCCAAAAATCCAAACCCACCAGCTCGTATGCCCTGGCAAACCTGATTTATCCATTCACACCGATCGATGTGGATGAACAAATCATTGCCAGAGTTCTTTTTTGATACAAAGTGTTTGCCAAAGCATATGAATCCCCAACACCACTCCTCGGCCCATATGCCTCGGCAAACGTATCTTTTTGACTGCGGAGGAGAAATCTCGTCCTGCAGCGCTGCATGCACCGACTTATGTGTAAGCTGACAGACGCGCAATGTTCTGTCAGGATGCACCATCAGTGCTGCAGCTGGTTAGTCGTTCGCTCGGTCCACCTGGAAGGTTATTGGATGGAAAAAGGAAAAAAAATACAAAAAAAAAAACAAAAAACAGGCAAGCAGCAAAGCAATTACTTCATTAACATTAATAAACTGAACTTTTTTAATAAAAACCTTAACATTGCAAACTAAACATTAGCTTCTTTGCTTACCTGTTTTTTGTTTTTTTTTGTTTTTTTTTAACTTACCTCCCGAGGACAAACCTCTCCTCCCCCATGGGACAATGTGCGAAGTGCAAATCGCACAGAGTTGTGGCGAAGTACATTACGCATTTTGTCCCAAGTGAAAGGAGAGGTTTCTGGCAGCCCTGTGTATTACGCTCTCTCAAAACCAGATGTTTGGTTTCACACTGCATATTGACATATCCGGTGGGTCGAGCCTGCCGCACCGTATCGTCCAAAACAGACCTTCAGGGAATACCACAAGAGTAGCATTCGGCCTAGTAATGAACTGCGTCGCCATAGACTAACATGACTTCCGGGCCGATCGAAATTGCCACAGAAGCCACGCAGTAACGTAGGCATGCACTAGTGTTAAGTCAAGCACTTCCGGCGTAGGGGGGGACCGCAAAGTGTGACTTTCGCTAGGCATTTTGCCCTAACGCATCGCAGCAGTGTGAAATAGCACTGAGAGACCCTTGTGTGCCTACCGCTGTGTCTGTAGTTCCCTACTCTCTAATAGTGTACCTGCTCATGGTACCTCTCAAAACACTCCCCTAGGCATAGTCCAGGCTGGTCAGGGCAGCGGGGACAATAAACAGTGGTGTCACGCCTTGTTCCAGCCCTGCTGCAGACACGACAGCGTTTTCTTCGGATTCGGTGACCTGGGGTACTTGGAATCGGATAGGCGTAATGCCTTCCATGCAGCCTGCTAGTTGCATCTTGGGGTTGGGCCCGGGCACCTCCTGGATACAGGAGTTCCATAGTGATCTGTCTCTGAAATTGTAGAAACGATCCAGTTCTCCCAGCCTTACTGTAGAGAACAAAGCTGTTGTAAACTGCCAATTGAATTAAATAAAAGGACACTTTTTTATACCAGCGCCTTGTTTTGCGGGAAAGTAAATAGGGCGCTAACCTCTGGTCATTGAAGTCCACCCCTCCCATGTTGGTATTATACTCGTGGACGACAAGGGGTTTTTCAATGACCTCAGTTCGCCGTTGAATTTGGACTGTCGTGTCTGCGTGAATGGTGGACAGAAAGTAAACGTCCCTCTTGTCCTTCCATTTCACCGCGAGCAGGTCGTCAGCACTCAATGCGGCCCTCTGCCCCCGTTGAAGTTTGGTGGTAATGAGCCGTTGGGGGAAGCCCCGGCGACTATGCCGCACGGTGCCACAGCATCGGATTCCTTCTAACTTTAAGTGCTGATAGAGGGCCACACTTGAGTAGTAATTGTCCACATAAAGATGGTACCCCTTCTGGAACAAGGGTGACGCCAAGTCCCACACAACCTTTCCACTGCTCCCCAGGTAGCATCCGACCGGCTCCAATTTGGAGTCTTTTCCCTCATAGACTCTAAAATAAGATGTATAGCCTGTGGCCCTTTCACAGAGCTTATACAGTTTCACCCCATACCGGGCGCGCTTGCTTGGGATGTACTGTTTGATGCCAAGGCGCCCGGTAAAACGTATGAGGGACTCATCTACGCAGATTTGCTGTTCAGGGGTATAAGCATCTGCAAATTTTGATGACAGGTGGTCTATGAGGGGCCGCATTTTGTGGAGCCGGTCAAAAGCAGGGTGGTCACTTTCATGACAGGTTTCATCATCATTGAAGTGCAGGAAGCGCAGGATGTTCTCAAATCGTGTCCTGGACATGGCAGCAGAGTACAAGGGAACATGTTGTGATGGGTCTGTAGACCAATAAGACCGCAACACATTTTGTTTGATTTGACCCATGTTTAAGAGAAGGCCCAAAAAAATTTTAAGTTCGGAAACTTGGACTGGTTTCCACCGAAATGGCTGGGCAAGGAAGACATTCGGATTGGCGGTTAGAAATTGTGTGGCTTTACGGTTGGTCTCTGCCACGACTAGGTCTAAGAGATCCTGGGTGATGAACAGATAAAAAAAAGTCTAGGGGCGATCCTAGATTATCTGTCATCACCTGGACTCCAGACTGGGCGGTGAAAGGGGGCAGTACGGGTGCGGCGGTATCAGGGGATTGCCAATTTGGATTTGCCAGCACCTCTGGTAAACTAGGGGTAGTACGGGCCCGTCTACTTGATGGCTGCGACTGGGGTGTTACTACACGTGCCACCGAACCAGTTTCAACTTCCACGCTGGTGCTCGCCACTTCACCAGGGTGTACGGAAGTACTGGTTCTAGGTCCAGGAGATGTTGTGCTGCCTGCCCCACCATGAAATCTCAGACCAGCACGAGCACCACTCTGCTGCCCTTGAGGCTGATCCTGCGCCACCTGCGGTCCAACGACATGGGGTGTGGTACGGCTGGCTCTAGCCGGGACCTCAACCTCGTCATCACTATCGGTCAGTGAGCCACTGCTCAATTCAGGTACAAACTCTGACCCAGATGATTCGTCGAATGGTTCGTCCCAATCGTCCTCATCCGACTGGGCCATGTACCTGAGAACCTCATCATCGGAATACCACTTTTTTGCCATGGTGGACTGCTAAATTTAGGGGGTATTCCTCTGAGACTACCCAGAAAAAAGAGCACCTACTTAGCGAAAGGGAGTATTTGAGCGGTAGAAAGCTGTGATCACTGAGTTTTGATTAAAAAAAAAATCAAAACTGATGTTTACAGTGCACAGCTAGTGTACAGTGGTTTTTGCAGTGATCAGAAAAAAAAATTCTGTCACTGCGGTGGGGTGGGCTGAACGCAAGTGCAGGCGAGCGATCAGACCTGATCGGGCAAACACTGCGTTTTTTAGTGGATCCTAGTGACCCTAATAGATCTGACTGCGATCAGTAATGATCACTTACAGATACTATATAGTAACAATGTTGATTAGCGACAGTGATGACGCTAATTAGTGACTGTGGTGCAGTGGGCTGAGCACTAACTGACACTAACAAAGGGGCCTAGCTAACTGGCCTAACTGCTAACACTAGTGATACTAAAAAAGTGACAGTTTCCACTGATCACTGTTTTTAGATCACTAGGATAGTGACAGGGGGGTGGTGGCGAGTGGGGAATCAGAAGCAATCAGAAACAATCACAGGCCAATCACGGGACAATCAAAGCCAATCACAGGCCAATCACGGGACAATCACAGGCCAATCACGGGACAATCACAGGCCAATCACGGGACAATCACAGGCCAATCACGGGCCAATCACAGGCCAATCACGGGGCAATCACAGGCCAATCACGGGACAATCACAGGCCAATCACGGGCCAATCACGGGACAATCACGGGACAATCACAGGCCAATCACGGGACAATCACAGGCCAATCACGGGACAATCACAGGCCAGTCACGGGACAATCACAGGCCAATCACGGGACAATCACAGGCCAATCACGGGACAATCAAATACAATTACGGGACAATCAAATACAATGACAGCACAATATGACAGCACAATCAAATACAATGCACTGGGAAGGTGATTGGGGGGGGGGGGGGGGGGGTCTGAGGGCGATCTGAGGGTGAGGGGGGTTGATTAGGTGCCCGCACGGGGCAGATTGGGTCCTGATCTGATGGGTGGCAGACACAGGGGGTGACCGATGGGAGGTCAGTGAGTGATTACAGGGGAGAATAGATGTAAACAATGCACTGGGGAGGTTATCAGGGGGGGGTCTGAGGACAATCTGGGGGTCTGGGTGGGTGATCAGGTGCCCCCAAGGGACAGTTTAGGGTCTGCTCTGATGGGTGGTGGTGACAAGGGGTGATAGACAAGTGAGAGACAGGTGATAGACAGGTGGTCAGTGGGTGAGGCAGATGCAGTACAGTATACAGGGGTGGGGGGCTGGGGGGGGGGGGTCTGGGGGGATCTGAGGGTAGGGGGGGGGGGGTGATCAAGGGACCCTAGGGGGCAGTTAGGGACCTAATCTAAATAATAGCGTCGGCAGATAGTGGCAGGGGGTGATTGATAGGTTTATTAGGGGGTGCTTGGGTGCAAACTTGGGTCTGCTGGGGTGGTCAGGGGGGGTTCTGAAGGCTGGGGTGGGCGATCGGGGGGTCTGTGGGTGTAAAAAACCTGTTCTGTGCTTGCTCTAACAGGGCTGCCTCCTCCTCCGAGATCCGTGCGAAGATGCGTGCAGAGGAGGAGGAGGCAGCCTGTATAATACACTTTGTTACGTAAACAAAGTGTATTATACAATACTATTGGCCAGATCGTATTTTTAAACCCCGCCGGCGCTGCTAATTGGCCGGCGGGGTATCGGGCAAGGTGGGCGGGACCTTTCGCCGCGGGGAGCGCGCGTCATAGATGACGCGATCGCTCCCCGGACACGCCTTAAGGACCCGCCGCCGTCAGGCGTATTGCGGTCCTTAAGGCGTCCACTTTGCCGCCGCCCATGGGCTGTGGGCGGTCGGCAAGTGGTTAAAATAAAAGATATATATAAAAAAAAAATAATAATAAAAAAGATTTCACAGCCCCCTGATGCCCCCATCCCAAGTAACAATGATTGGTGCAAGGGATCATGAGTTCCTTGAACCAATCAGTGTGCCTGAAGGTCCATACGCACGACACAATATTTGCAGTGACTTTGTTCGTGCTCGGTGTCTTTTTTCACAATGAAAGCCGTGATAATTTTACTGTGAACATTTAAACATTTTCCCTTTTCAAAGAAGCCTGTAATTTATGTTCTGCCAAAAGTCCACAAGTTCCTGGTGGACCCCCCATGCAGACCCTTTGTCTCAGGGAGGGGCTCCGTGACTGAGCCCCTCTCAAAGTATCTGGATCACGTCCTCCAACCCCTCCTAACCCACATTCAGTCTTACCTTAAGGACGCGACACATGTTCTTCAGATAGTCGATGAAGATGCAGAGGCATGAAGACTGCCTCGCAGCCATTGACATGGTAAACCTGTACAACAGGATACCATAGCAATTGGGTGTGGAAGCTGTGCTAGATATGCTACATGCAACTAACTAAGCTTGTTGATAGGCCCGAGAGTGATTTTATTGGACATTGCCTTAAATTTGTGTTAACCCTAATGCATTTCGTTTTGGGGTGAGTGGTTTAGACAAATCGCTGGGACAGCAATGGGTAATTTCGGTAGCACCTACGTTTGCAAATATTTTTGGGGAAAAATGGGAGGCGGAATTTATCTATGGGGAAAGAAACCCATATAGATGTGACCTGAGGGGCGTGGTCTAGGTACTTGGATGATGTGTTTGTCATTTGGAGGTCCACCAGGGACTGTTTTGACTTTTTTTTAGAGTATTTGGTCCAGAACAACGTGAATATGCTGTTCACTGGTGAGCGGGGAGTTCTCAAATTACATTCCTGGACTTACAGATTGAAGTTCACAAAGGAGCCCTGGTTACTAAGGGGTACAGGAAGAGCTCGGCCACAAACTCAGTCCTGCGTAACTCTAGCTACCACCCTACCCATAAAAAAAACACTATTCCATACAGTCAGTTTTTAAGACTGAGGAGAAACAATTTTAGAGATGAGGACATTGAAAGTCAAGCAGAGGAAATATTTGGTCACTTTTTAGAAAGAGGTTATGATAAACCAAATTTGGATCAGTCACTTGCAAGAATGAGAGAATGAAATAGGGCAGCTTTAATAATTAATAAGGTAAAATAACTGTGACAGTTATTTCATGGTCTCTGATTTCTCACCCATGTCTGAGAGAATTAGAGAGATTGTTCGTAAAAATTGGCAAATTCTAGAACAAGATAAAAGTTTAGGGCCAACCAGTTTTAGCCTTTCTTAGAGGTTCACCTTTAGGATCTATTCTTACTAATAATGAATTTGTTAGACCTCAAGCCACTAAGCCAGGACATGGCTTGATGGACAATGGATTAAGAGGTGTTTCCCCATTGGTCATTGTCCTACTTACTGTCACGGGGTAAGGACCAGTCCCATAAAATTGGGAACAGTCGATTTCTCAGATCAGGGACTTTGTAACATGTAGGGCTGAGTTCATGGTCTATGTTCTTCTGTGTCCCTGCTCCTATTTTTCTATTGAAAAAATAACACACCCTATGCGTGAGCGTTTGATGGAACATGTAAGATCCATACGAAAGAGGGAGGGGGTGTGCCCAGACTTGTGGAACATTTTGGACAGGTATGTGGCAGCGCCCCTTCGCATCTGAAAATGGTGGGACTGGATCCAGTACAGTGTAGACCTAGTAAATACAACAGCACTCCATGCACTTACTCTGCAAAAGAGGGGGAAGGAGAAATAGGTCCCTATAGCCCCCAGGCCCCTTATGTCTTCTTGGAAGTTGCTTGGGCTATAGCAGCAGGGACAGTCATACTATCCCAGTTAAAACAAATACATATATAAGTAGATAAATACTTGTTCTACTTACATAACCTATGTGTTGTACTGTCCACATTTTGATTTTAGTGAATTTTATATAGTAAATAAAAAGGAAACCATTCCAGGCATTTTCCATCTTTACTACCTCTGACTAAAGCCAATCTTGATGTCATTTCCTACCTTTCTCTTTTTTTATCCTCTGCCTGAAATGGTGTATGCATTGCCATCCCTCCTCCCCTCTGAGCTCTGTAGGAACTGCACTGTCATATCTAGCTTGTTTTGTACACATGCAAGCACAACATAGATCGTATTTCAGCAGCTTATGCAGAGGGGGGAAGTGTATTTCCTTTCTCAGCCTCGTGCCACACTGAACTGCCCCCAGCCGATCAGTGAGGAACAGGAATGTGGGAGAGGAGATAACAAGCTTCCCTCTCCCTGGCAATGCACCAGAAAGGAGCCAGGCTGACTGAGATAAGATTCATTACAGCAGGAATATTTATGATTAACCTATTTTGGTTCCTGGACGTAGAAACTACGTCCAGGAACCATGCGCGCTACCGCGCGCTCCCGCGGCCGATCGCGCGCGTGCACGCGCACTCCCGGCCGCGGATTTGGTAGCCATGGAATCAATGTATCGGGCTATGGTGCCCGATCACTGATTCCTCTCCCCCGCTGAAAAAGCAACAGCTTCTCTCGGAAGCTGTGCTTTTTCTGGCCGTTGCCTCCCCTCTGCGTCACTCTAAGCGTGTGTTACGCTTAGAGTGACGTCATGTAAACAAACTCATGGCCGCCATCTTGTGGCCAAAAAGTAAAACTACAACTAAAAATAAAAAAATGTAAAACAACACACAATTACATTATAAAACTATAGTTTACATCCCACCCTCCCAAAAATACCCAAACAAAATGTTTAATATAAAAAAAAAAACCATTACAATAAAAAAAAAAAAAAACATGTAAATATTTACCTAAGGGTCTAAACTTTTTAAATATCAATGTAAAGATGAAATATTTCTATATTTTTTTTATTTTAAACTTGTAAATAGTGATAGATGCAAAACGGAAAAAATGCACCTTTATTTCCAAATAAAATATTGTCGCCATACATTGTGATAGGGACATAATTTTAACAGTGTAATAACCGGGACATACGGGCAAATACAATACGTGAGTTTTAATTATAGAGGCATGTATTATTTTAAAGCTATAATGGCTGAAAACTGAGAAATAATGATTCTTTCCGTTTTTTTCTTATTCTTCCTGTTAAAATGCATTTACAGTAAAGTGGCTCTTAGCAAAATGTACCCCCCAAAGAAAGCCTAATTGGTTGCGGAAAAAACAAGATATAGATCAGTGCATTGTGATAAGTAGTGATAAAGTTATAGGCTAATGAATGGGAGGTGAACATTTCTCAAGTGAAAACGACGGAACGCGAATGGGTTAAACTGGAATGCTTGCAATGCAGGGTCAGGATGTAGACTACATAATAAACACAGAACAGTGGGTAAATGGAATTTGATTTTATGGGTGAGTACAGATGATCAATGTGGTTACGACCAGTACCCTTTGCAAACGTTTGCTATGAGACTGTATATGTGAAACTTTGCATCCTGTATATAGATTAATTATTCTTCCAATGGTATTAGTATTTTGGGTGCTTAACCACTTAAACGTACAAGTACAGTATATCTACGCCCCAGGCAGAATTCATCTCACCGCCTGGGGAGTATATATATGCATCTCCACCACGACCGCCAATGTGCATGCTTTAGCTCACACATGCAAAGCGCGCTTGTTTGTGTCGCCTCCCGTTAGTAGGGAGATCAGTGAAAAATTCACTGATCTAAGTCCCCGGGTCAATGATCGCCAGCATAAATGAGATGTATGTGTAACAAAACAAAGTCATACGTCCACGCAGTATTTCCTGTTAGCGTACTAATCCTACGCTCAGGAAAATAATATGCGAGGACATCTTGTGGCCAAATAGTAATATTACACCTACAAAAATGTTCATAAAAAGACACATTCATACATTTAAATTAACACCTTACTACCTCCCACACTCTCCCATAGTTTCCAAAATAAAACTTTTGCATTAAAAAAAAAAAAAGACAATTAAAAAAAATACATAAATAGTTACCTTAGGGACTGAACTTTTTTATTATGCATGTCAAGAAGGTATATTACTGTTATTTTTCTAAATTATGGGCCTGTAAATAGTGATGGATGCAAAATTGAAAAAATGCACCTTTATTTCCAAATAAAATATTGTCACCATACATTGTACTAGGGAAATATTTTAAATGTTGCAATAACCGGGACAAATGGGCAAATAAAATGTAAAGTTTTATCCACAGTAGAATGTTTTATATTACAACTATAATGGACAAAAACTGAGAAATAATGAATTTTTTTAAATTTTTGTACTTATTATCCCTGTAAAAATGTATTTAGAATAAAATAATTTTTAGCATAATGTACCACCCAAAGAAAGCCTAACTGGTGGCAAAAAAACAACAACATATACATCATTTTATAAGGGAAGACGCCGAGAGCCCAGTATAGTGTAGTATGTACTGTAAATTGGGTATGGAAGGTAAGTATAGGTAGGTTATACTCACAAACAAGGGTTACCGTCCAGGTAACCACTATGAAGGCAGGTGAGGAGATTAGACCTGTCCCCACTCAGGATTAAGAAGTCGCTCTCTGAAGATCGGGAAAAAAGAAGAATTCCCCTCCACCAGGGGTGGAAACAACTGCAATAGTAGTACAGAGGCGCCAACAGGGTAAAAACAATATTTCTTTAAAATGGATAAAATGAAGTAGGTAGCGGTGGACTTACCCCTCCAAATACAGACACAAAAATTGCTGTTTTAAGCAAAAATCAGTTTATTTACATACTCCGAACAAGGTGCAACGCGTTTCGCGGGTATATCCCACTTCCTCAGGCAATAAATAGGAGCATATCACCAATGCGGTCCGGTACATAGCCTGGCGCCTCTGTCTGTCACAGAGGCGCCAGGCTATGTACCGGACCGCATTGGTGATATGCTCCTATTTATTGCCTGAGGAAGTGGGATATACCCGCGAAACGCGTTGCACCTTGTTCGGAGTATGTAAATAAACTGATTTTTGCTTAAAACAGCAATTTTTGTGTCTGTATTTGGAGGGGTAAGTCCACCGCTACCTACTTCATTTTATCCATTTTAAAGAAATATTGTTTTTACCCTGTTGGCGCCTCTGAACTACTATTGCATATACATCATTTTGTTGTGATTAGTGGTGTTAAAGTCATTGATGAATGAATGGAAGGAGCGCTGAAAGGGTAAAATTGCCCTTGTGCTCAAGTGGTGAAGTGGTTAAAGTGGACCTGAACTCTTGCACAGGACAGAAGGAAACATAGAGAAATGGACCCTGCGTATATTTAGAGAGTTTAGCCTGTCTAACTTCCTCATCTGCGTCCAATCACAAGTTGTAATGTGATCTCTCCCCTGTGTCACATGACTGCCATGGCAGAGATGGCAGATAAGCTCAAAGCAAGGAGTTTTGAATCTGGATGATACCATTTATTCGACTGATCTGCATATTAGTATTACCGGCACTCCAAGTACCAGAAACAGACAAAATTGTTGCGTTTAGAGATTTAAAAAGATTGGCCACAAGAAGTGATGGGAAAGTTTGTACTGAGTACACATAGTACATGGTGTGATGTAAGCCTCTGTTGTGTTTGCACAGGTTTGTGGTATACAAGTTACCCAAGTACAGAATCAATGAGAGCGATGGGACAGGACTGGAATATCTGTATCTGGACTCCAAGTCAGAAAAGTGGCAAGTCAGCAAATTCCTGGCTAACATGACCCAGAGTGCACTAGGGCAAGCGCTACAGCAGCTCTACCGCTTGTATAAAGTAAGAACAAACATTTGGATGTACAATAGCAGAAATGCAACAGATAAATGTATTATACATTGTTCCTCTGCTGGTTTTGCATTGGCTCAGTGCCCCCTGCCCTTTCATTGATTGATTGATTGATTGAACTTCCTCTCTGCTCTAAAAGATAAGCAACAGCATAATAACCTTTAAAGAAAAACATTCCTTGTTACAGCTGACAGAAATAAATCTGCAGTGTTTCTACTTCCTGCTTTCAGCAGACATAGGGTTAACATCCTGTGTTTACAAATTAGCTGCTCTGCCGAGGCTGCCGATATTCCTGTGCTGACACAGCTGGGAGATCCAATTACACTTGTGGTTAGTCACAGGGGAGGGGAATTACACAGGCTAAACTCTCTAAATACATACAGGGTGGATTTCTCTATGTTTTCCTTCTGTCCTGTGCAATAATTCAGGTCCACTTTAAAGGAGTCATCAGGCAGAAAATGCTGCCCCTTGCAGCTTCCTCCAGCCCCTTTCAGCCGACATGTCCCATGCTGCATCTCCGCTCGCAGCTGCTGGCCCGGGTCCCCGGTGGTGCAGAGGCCAACCTCGAGGTCGTCCTTACTGCATCTGCTCGAGTGCCACTGTCAATTAAAGCCCACATTGTCCACGATGTACTGCACAGGTGCAGTAGTTCTGCGCCTGCGCACCACACTGCGGACAACGTAGGGTTGATTGACAGTGGTGCTTGCGCAGGCGCAGTAGAGGAGGTCCGGCTCTGCACCAGCAGCGACCCCGGGCCAGGGGCTGCGAGTGGAGATGCAGCGTGGGACATGTCGGCTGCAAGGAGCTGGAGGAAGCCCTAGGTAAGTATATCAGAGGGCAACATTATCTGGTGGATGAGGTACAAAATAGGTGGCCATACACATTTCAATCTGCCTCCAGATCGACTATCTGACAGATCCCTCTTTGACCGAATCTGATCAGAGAGGGATCTATTGCCTTCCCACATACTTCAAAATGAATTCCAAAAGATTTCAGCACAAAGCCTGTTGGAAATTGTCCTAGCGCTGACGGGCCACGCCCCCCCCCCAATGTATGTGTCCCCCTCCCCCCTGCCCGTGGTGAGTGTTGCATGCTCACTTGTCACGCCGGCGCAAATAGTTGTCTCTGCTGGTGTCTGACATCATTTTGAATTGTCACAGCGAGCACCTGTACCACGTGATACCAGCACATGTAATAACGTCACTACATGCGGTAGTGTTCTGCGATACAGGCGCTCATGGTGACAATTAGAAAAGTCGCCGGACACCAGAGAAGATGAGGATACGTGCCACAATGACAGGTGAGCAACACACACCACGGAGGGACACTAGTAGGGGTTCCGTTGGTCCTCTGGCTCTTTAGTGTAACAGCAATCAGTGTGTGACAGCTGGGGTGGGAGGGATGGAGGGGCGCACTTTGGTGTCTCAGCCTTGGGTACTGAAGGACCAAGTCCCGGCTCTGGATGATATTGTGGTGAAACCTCTCCCACAGTGTGATGTCAGGACCATGGTCCTGACAATTTGCTGTCTGTGAACCTTGTTGCATTGTGGGAAATAACAGCGTTTTCCAACTGCCAAGCAAGCAGTATCTCCCTCTGTGCATGGAACTCTCAGTAATGAACATTCCATACAGATCACCTGGCAGAACTAAAGAGGTCACCGAATGTAATACATTTTAGAATGTAACTCAGGATGAGGAAAGATTTTACAATAGGCAAACACTAACTAAATAATCTATAAATGGATTTTGTAAACAATAAGCAAATTCATTATGTCATTTTCACTACAGTTCCTCTTTAAATGCGCTGCGTAATATGTTGGCGCTTTATAAATACAATGAATAAATAAAAATAAATAAATGTGCAGACGAAAGCATTAGGTGTCACAATGATGTGCCTGGTTTCCTACGAAGGGACTTCTTTTAAAGAGCACATCGGAGGAGGAGGAGAATAAAAACTACTTCCCTGGGGCTTCCTCCAGCCCCTGTCAGCCGTCCTGTGCCCCTGCCGCAGCTCCGCTCCACGCTGGTGGGCCGCGGTCCCCTCTGGCACAAGATGCCGACTGCACCTGCGCGAGCGGCTCTCAGAGTGGTGCTGACGTCATCCAGGCTGCCCGGATGATGTCAGAGCGACTCAGTGAGCCGCACAGTGGAACGCAGGAAGATGCAGGCAGATGCCGATCCGGCGAGGTCGGCATCTGCACCCGAGGGGATCGGGAGCCACCGGAGCTGCGGCGAGGGCACCGGATGGCTGCCAGGGGCTGGAGGAAGCCCCAGGTAAGTGGATTTCTTTTTATTTTTCTTATTCCTCGGACCTTCCCTTTGAAGGCACTTTCTATCCTGGCCAGGGCCGGATTTCTGGAAAAGGTCACAAAGACCCGGGCCTTGGGCGGCTGCAGCCCAAAGGGGCACCTGGACACGGAAGAGGGGTTCCTATTTATGAAAGAGCAGGCAATGGGAAGCAACACAACAAAGAGATACATGACCCCCAAGGGAGCTGTGCATGAAAGAGAGGCTACAATACATGGATGATACACACAGTAGAGGGGGCTGCACATGGAATGGGAGGGGCACAAAAAGTATAAATCCGGCCTTGATCTTGGCATCACCACTTGTCACAGTGAATGCCCCCAGCTTATGAGCAGGGCTGGACTTCCGGAAAGGCTACCGGGCCTTGGGCAGCTGTTGCCCCTGGAGGCGGTTGGTCATGGAACAGCGGTTGCTGCATGTGGGAGAGGAGCCTCCAGATTGAATAGGAAGGCTGCAGATGGGGAGCAAAACTTGAAAGATAGGAGCTGCTATGAGGCTGCACATGGAATGGGAGGGGACCAGTGCACAGGAAACTTGGTCTAGGCCAGGGGTGTCAAACTCAAATTCAAAGTGGGCTGAAATTAAACACTGGGACCAAGTCCAGGGCCAACCTCAATATTTACTGGCCACCCCCCCCCCCCTTCCTAATGAAGTTCCCTGGTGTCTAATAGCCCCCCTCCAACCCATATTTCCCTGGTGTCTAGTCACCCCACTCTCACCTATACAGTTCCCTAATGTTTAGTGCTTTCCCCCTACCTCATCCATATGGCTTCCCTGGTGATCTAGGGCTTCACCTCCAAAATAGCTTCCCTGGTGGACTAGAGTGGGCCAAACATAATGCAATGTAGGGAAACCACTCGTGGGCCAAATTTCATGGCTCTGAGGGCCAGATTTGGCCCGCGGGCTGGAGTTTGACATGTATGATCTGGGGGGGCTTGGGGGGAATATAAATTATTTTTTTCAAAAGGATATTTAGGATTATTCAGCCCAAAAAAGATGAAGTTTGGACAAGCAATCTGATGGTATGTTTACATTTTTGCATGGATGTGAGATTTGAACATGATTTGTTACATTTAATCACTACATCCAGGGCTAAGCTGTATGTTTTGTTCATGCTATATCTCCCTTTTCTCCAGGGTAATGGGACGGCATACATGCTGTACAATGATGCCCCTCCTGGAGTGTACAACCTCACCAAACATGGACACACCAAGGGTGAGTGAGGTGCTCTTCTCTATCTCCTCAGAGTAGTGTGGAGTCAGTTCTTTCAGATCATGTGTGGCAGAGTGTGTGGCAATGAGAGTGTGAGGAAAAATCCTCTGCGGCTCCGCACTACTGTGCAGGCGCGGGCCATACTGGCTCCTGCTCGGTGCGCCCCCTTTGCCTCTATGGAAGCGTCGGCTATGCTTGCCGAACGTGTTAGAAGGATCCCAGTGCTGGATCGGTGAAGTCCTGGAGGATGGGGGAAACCTCAGGACTATCCAGAAGCTTCCCACTACTGAGGTAAGTATTCAGTTTTATGTCTTTTGTTGCCTTCTGGTACATCACAACCATAGACTGCAAGTGTCCTGCTCCCTGCCATCATAAGCCCCATATTCAGTCTACTTCCTAACTTATTTGGGTAGAGAGGAGATGACATCACTGTTGTTTACAAATGCCAACATGGATGGGGGGGACACTGGGCCGCAGTGGAGCTGGGCATCCTATGTAAGAGAGTATGCAAATATAGACTGGTACTCACATTCAGGGTCCTTAATCAATAGAACCCGCACATTCTACACTCACTGGCACAATGATGGTATAAGGAGATATGCCCACTCTCAACCTGACTGGTTTCGTCTCCCGGTGTCGTCAGGGTGTTGTGAGAAGGAGGGCATGTAGTCCTTAAATAAACTGCATTACCACTGGAATTAACTGCTATGTATAGGGAGAGGAGTCGCAAGTACTACATTGCCCTAGGATGCATGTCTTCTCCTCCCAGAACAATGCGTGTCATCAACCCGGATGAATGCCGGGACGGCAGAATGGTGCAGGCAGAGCCTATAGCACTGCGAGTGTACATTTGTAATTTACAGTTACTGGGATTTTCACGCACAACCATTTCTAGGGTTTATAAAGAATGGTGTTAAAAGGGAAAAACATCCAGTATGCGGCAGTCCTGTAGGCGAAAATGCCTTGTTGATGTTAGAGGTCAGAGGAGAATGGGCCAACTGATTCAAGCTGATAGAACAGCAACGTTGACTGAAATACCCACTTGTTACAACCGAGGTATGCAGCAAAGCATTTGTGAAGCCACAACACGCACAACCTTGAGGCGGATGGGCTACAACAGCAGAAGACCCCACCGGTACCACTCATCTCCACTACAAATAGAAAAAAGAGGCTACAATTTGCATGAGCCCACCAAAATTGGACAGTTGAAGACTGGAAAAATGTTGCCTGGTCTGATGAGTCTCGATTTCTGTTGAGACATTGAAATGGTAGAGTCAGAATTTGGGGTAAACAGAATGAGAACATGGATCCATCATGCCTTGTTACCACTGTGCAGGCTGGTGTTGGTGGTGTAATGGTGTGGGGGATGTTTTCTTGGCACAGTTTAGGCCCCTTAGTACCAATTGGGATCGTTTAAATGCCACGGGCTACCTGAGCATTGTTTCTGACCATGTCCATCCCTTCATGACCACCAAGTACCCATCCACTGATGGCTACTTCCAGCAGGATAATACACCATGTCACAAAGCTCGAATCATTTCAAATTGGTTTCTTGAACATGACAATGAGTTCACTGAACTAAAATGGCCCCCACAGTCACCAGATCTCAACCCAATAGAGCATTTTAGGAAAGTGTCAATTCATAAGGGCTGTTACCACATGAAAAACTGAAATTACCAAACAGTGAGGTAAATTACCGACTTGTGCGGTAATTACCACAACAATTGTCAGTAAATGTCCATTCATAAAGCCTACAACAAGCGGTAAAGTCACAAAGCAATACCGTCTGCTTTGAAGTGGTGGAAAGCGTGCGGAGACTGTGCTGGGAGCCGTGACTCACAGGCAGAAACAGGGGCAGCTGTGACTGACAGGAGCATGGAGCCAATAGAAGCAGCCCCTTTCTTCTGCAAGTCTGAATGTTGTAATCTGATTGGAGCCACAGCCTTACCCCAGGAAGCAGCAGAGCAATCTGAACAAAGCAGGCATCCCCTGAATATCTTAAGCTGTGTGTCTGTTTAACCTCTTGGTCTTGGGTACCTGTTTGAAGAATCGTAGAAGCTAGTGGGGAAAAATCACCTAAGCATGGCATGTGTAAAGTTTCTTGGAAGTTAATCTAAGCTGTGGCAATTAAATAGAATGTTAAGAAAAACTAATAGACAGATTCAGAGCAGATTCAGAGCAAGCAGAGGCAGTATAACAAAACATGTACATCTAAAGGGATGTCGGGATGGCTTGCAATGCCCTCACTGCACGGAACAGCTTGTAGAGAGACACTCCACACTGCTCATCTGTTACTGCAAAGGTTTTTTGTCAATGGGCTTCGGTAATTTGCCGCACTTCTATTGCACCTGTGAAAAATGTTATGAATTAGAACACAAAAGTCTAAAATACAGAATGTGTTAATTTCCCCGACCAGATTTTGTTTTCCCCACACAGCCTTTTATGAATTGGCCCCATTTTTGGAAGAAAAATACATATATATTTCCATAGACCTGTACATCAGTCCTAAAGGAAGCCAATTAAGGAAGAAAATGGGACATAGGGATTTGGTTCCTAAAGAGGGACCGTCCCTCCGAAAGAGGGACAGTTGGGAGCTATGCCATTGTGCCACCAAGTGTGGAACCCGCTATTACTTGTTAGGTCCTATTGGTATAAGACCCTGAATGTGAGTTCCAGTGTAAGTATTGCCATTGATGTGCCCCTTGTTCTATTCCATCCTCTGTAGGAGGTCCTGTTTCATTTTTTTTTTTATAAACCTATTCTCTGACCTATACAATGCTGGTGTTCATATATGGGTCACTAGGCTGAGGACGTGACACTTGTCATGATGCCTCCGCACTGTCCCATCTCTAGAAAAACAAGTTCTTTTTAGGAAATTTACCTAGTTTACGGTATATCAGCAAGTCAATATACGGTACTGGCCACTGGCCAGAAGTTTCTAAACCTTGTACATAGATGTAATGGATCGATGAACCAGTTAACCATTAGCTCCTTTCATTTCATCTTTTAGCACTGTTAGGGCTGGACCCAAAGGAGCTGTTTCTGTTGTGCTTTGGAATTGCGTTTTGAAAGCGATCAGCTAATTAAAGTCAATAAATGGTGATTCCACAGAATTTTCCCAAATCGCATTCGCGTGCAGCCTTTATGGAGAAATGGTGCTTCAATACAAAGAATAGAAGAGCTGTAAAATCCCTTTTCGGTTGATGCTGTAGAAAGTGATTTTGTATTTTTTGTGTTGTTTTTTTTTTCTTTTTCGCAAACTCTCAGTAGAATTTAAGACCTATCTTGGCCCAACAAGGGTAATAGGCTTCATTAGAGCTGGTCCTGGAGTTCACATCATGATTTGCTTGAAAAAGAGATTAGAATAGGAGGAGGGAAAGAGTAAGTGAAAATGGGTTAGTAAAAAGAGTGAGTGAAAAGAGAAGAAAAGATAGTGAGAAAAGGTGGAGAAGACAAGAAAAAGAGAAGACAAAAAAATAGGAATAGCATGCTTACAACCCCACCTCAGAGAGAGAGAGAGGGAAAAAAAGAGAAAGCTGAATATTTTTGTGGGAAATTTTTGTTTCAGTTATTGGCTAACTTAAAAGAACAAGAACAAGCAACCCCTAGCTGCACAGCCCCCGCCGGGCCCCAACCCTGAAAACAAAGGCCACGCAGCTGAAAGCCCGCCCACCCCCACTCCCCCAAGCCAGCCAACAAATGGTATCATCCTGATTAAAAACCTCCCGTTTCAGTTACTTATTGTATCCCAGATACTTTTTGTATCTAGCAGTAGCAGGACCAGTATAGTTAGTTTCTAAATCGAAGAGGTTGGAGCATCTGTTTTGCCAATCCTTAAAGGAGTTCTCTGGGGGGGCACATATGGCCACGGCCGTGCAGCCGCAGTTGGATGAGATGTTGCGTTAGACCGGGGCCGGCGGTGGGGAATGGCGGATCATTGGAGGGCGGCGTGGGACATTACAGCTGCAGGGGGCAGCTGTAATATCCCAGAGAACCCCTTTAACATCTGGCACCATTTTAGTTCTCCATTTCTCATTGATGACCTTTTTCAGCTGCCAGGCTACTGATATAGAAGAGATCCTGATCTAAGGTAAGATGTTCACTAATCTCAACACCTAGGTGGACCATATAGTTCTTTAAAACAAATCCCTCACATGTGATTTTGTTGCAATTTTACTACCCAGAAGAACCACAGACAAAAAAAGGATTTTGCAAACGCTGTACAAATCGCCAGCATTAAAGCAAATCTGAACAGAAAAATAAAAGTCAAAATAAACATACACACGTCATACTTACCTCCCGCGTAGTCCGCTCATCAGTCTTTTATTCCTCTTCCGTGTCCTGTATGTTCACTGTGATCGATGGAATTCTCCGTCCTCCATTTTAAAATTGCCATTATCCCCATAACAGCTTCCTGGTCAGCACTCTATTAACCAGTACTATTGCTTGAGCCATAGGGAAACATGGACATTACCCTGAACACCGGTTGTCCTTTCAGTTATAACTGACAGCAACTGATTTAGTGAATAAAGAATATGGCTTTCAGCTTCCTGAGAGACAAATTTGACAAGATCTTGTTGGAATCATTATGGAAGGAATCATTATTAGAAGAAAATGGTGAGATTCTGAGAGGAATGGACTGCAAGGTAAGTATGTAAATTTTATTTGCAGGTACATCATGTGTTTATTTTAAATAATTTTACTCATTTCAGGTTCCCTTTAAATTCAGAAAATTTTAAATCACCAGAAATTGCTGAAGAAAACCTTTCTAAAATTGCCACAGTGATTGAGTTTTGCGATTTCATGTCGGGCCAGCCTTTACAGTATAAGAACAGTTGCACTCATAAGTTTACACTTATTTTTCTTAACAATTTTTCAGAGAATATGAATGATGACACAAAAACTTTTCTTTCGATTATAATTTTACACTTCTTAGAGTTTGAACACTGCTGATTGGGATTCTCAATTCCTTTGATATTTTCTTATATCCCTTTCCTGTTTTATATAGTTTAACTACCTTTCCCGCAGATCCTTTGACATTTCTTTTGCTTTCCCCATGACTTAGAAATCAAAAAAAACATCAGTGCAGCACTGCATAAAGATGCAAGGGTCTGTCATTGACCTTTTATACACCCACAAATTACAAGTAAACAATCAGAGGTGATACTTACCTTTAGGCCCCTTCTATACTTGCATTGCAAGTGTGCTTTGCGTTACCCTGTTTTACCGCAGGGTAACGCAACGGCAATGCAGGGCAATGGGGTCTAGCGCACTTGGTGCATTGTGTCGCATTGCACTGAAAGTTTCCGAATCGCAGCCAAGTGCTGCACAGTGAACAGCACGTTACCGGCCAGCTTCCATGTTGGCGAAAGAAATGTAAGTCAATGGGCGTCGCATACCTTTTAAAAAGGTTGGCGGTGGCATTTCGGCGTGCAAGCAGGGAATGACGGGAATATGATGGGGTTACCCAGGAATCCCAGTTACGTTCTTCCTATCCAACATGGAGTACGTCACTAGGCGAAGGGGCGGAGGCGCTATGCATACAACCGTGCTGGCGCACTCTGACGCATGGTCATATGTTGTATGGAGAGTATATTCCCCCACTTTCAGACTATAGTGTGACATTGTTTTTTTCTCCAGGCATTTTGCTTTTTGACCAGAAGCAAGGATTTTGGCTGATCCACAGCGTACCTCACTTTCCCCCATTCCCAGAAGATGGCTTTGGGTATCCAGATACTGGTAGATTCTATGGTCAGACAGCCATCTGTGTGACATACAGATATCATCAGTTTAAACAAATCGGTGAGTAGACTAAGCTGTACTGGAAGCTGAAGGGAATTAGCATTGAGATTGGGCTTCCTCTTCATGGGGATTGATTTCCTATAACATTTTTGTATCGTGTTCACTGTAATTTTAGCATGATTCTCTGAACCTACTCTGCAGGGGGAGGGACAACCTAATGCTATATGAGGGCACATCTGGCATCCTAATACTATATGACGGCACACCGGCTACCTAATACTATATGAGGGCACACCTAAGTACCTAATACTATATGAGGGCACATCTGGCTACCTAATGCTATATGAGGGCACATCTGGCTACCTAATACTATATGAGGGCACATCTGGCTACCTAATACTATATGAGGGCACACCTGGCTACCTAATACTATATGAGGGCACATCTGGATACCTAATGCTATATGAGGGCACACCTGGCTACCTAATACTATATGAGGGCACACCTGGCTACCTAATACTATATGAGGGCACATCTGGCTACCTAATGCTATATGAGGGCACATCTGGCTACCTAATACTATATGAGGGCACATCTGGCTACCTAATACTATATGAGGGCACACCTGGCTACCTAATACTATATGAGGGCACATCTGGATACCTAATGCTATATGAGGGCACACCTGGCTACCTAATACTATATGAGGGCACATCTGGCTATCTAATAATATATGAGGGCACACCTGGCTACCTAATACTATATGAGGGCACATCTGGCTACCTAATGCTATATGAGGGCACACCTGGCTACCTAATACTATATGAGGGCACATCTGGCTATCTAATAATATGAGGGCACATCTAGCTACCTTATACTATATGAGGGCACATCTGGCTATCTAATAATATATGAGGGCACACCTGGCTACCTAATATTATGAAGGCACATCTGGCTACCTAATACTATATGAGGGCAAACCCGGCTACCTAATACTATATGAGGGCACACCTGGCTAACTTATACTATATGAGGGCACACCTGGCTACCTAATAGTATATGAGGGCACATCTGGGTACCTAATAGTATATGAGGGCACATCTGGCTACCTAATACTATATGAGGGCAAACCCGGCTACCTAATACTATATGAGGGCACACCTGGCTAACTTATACTATATGAGGGCACACCTGGCTACCTAATAGTATATGAGGGCACATCTGGGTACCTAATAGTATATGAGGGCACATCTGGCTACCTAATACTATATGAGGGCAAACCCGGCTACCTAATACTATATGAGGGCACATCTGGCTACCTAATACTATATGAGGGCACATCTGGGTACCTAATAGTATATGAGGGCACATCTGGGTACCTAATAGTATATGAGGGCACATCTGGCTACCTAATACTATATGAGGATGCATCTGGCTACCTAATACTATATGAGGGCACATAGATGGTTTTTGGCATTAAATATGTGGAAGATAATGATAGTTTACCCAATCTGCCAACAACTAAATTGTGTACAGCTAAAATAGTTTATCCATATTTTAGTCATTATAAAGCATTTGATTAGATTTACTTTTCAAATCCTACATAACTCCAATTATAAAACTGAGGAATAGCAATCAAAATGTATTTTAACTAACTTTTTGTTGTATTAATGGGCAATCTGTGATGTTGTAGTTAATGGACTTTGGCTTATATGGGAACATAAAACGAATACTATCATCTGATTCTGGGCATCCGAAACAGTATTCCACTAATCCCGTACAACTAATACTAATGTGTGCAATTACCTTCCATTCCGCACAGCGAGCCAACTGTTGTACTACGACCCAAACGTGTATAACTGCTCCATCCCCGACTCCTACCAGATGGACCTGCAGGATCTGCACACGATATGCCAGGGAAAACCATTTCCATTTCTCAAACCAACACAACTCGCTACGCTGAGCTCCGCCGGAGGAGAAGCCTTTCTCAACTTCGCTAAATCCAAGTACTTTGTGGACGGTAAGATAAAGAGGAAGACTATTCAGAAACCTTCATACGATGGTTCCAAAATGGAACTATACTGCTTCTTATGTCTGTAATCTAAAGTTGGCCGATTTGGTGATCGATCCAATTTGATTATTATAATCGAAATCAGATGAAAATCGGTGCCACCAAGTGCATGCCCGACCAAACATGCCAATAGTCGATTGGACATGCTGCAAGATGTAGAGCCGACTTGCTCGTTCGGATGCACGGCGGTAATGGCGAACGATATTGAGATGAGCGATGAAAACCCAGGCGCTGTTCCCGCAATGTGTGTGTGTGTGTGTGTGTATGTGTATATATGTAATGTGTAATATGTAATGTGTAAAAGTGCTGCAATGTGCATTTATACATTACCTGTCCTGTGTCGCGGTGGCTGCCCGTCTTCTGCCTCTCTTCAATCAGCTGCATACACACTGCCAGCGCATTGCACGTCGGCGTGTGATATTACACGTGTCACGCCAGCAGCATGTATGGGGATAATTAAAGATAGGCGGAAGATGGGCAGCCACCGCGGCACAGGACAGGTAATGTATAAATGCACATTACAGCACATTTACACACACACAGCGGCAAGGCGGAGGATGCAGCGGGCTCGCCCGATTCCTGAGAGATTTCATGCTGAAATTGATCAGGAATCGGCCTGCAGCGAATGGACAGCCGACAGATCTTTCTCTAATTCGATTCTGATTCGATTAGAGAGAGATTTGTCTCTTGGTCAGATCTGCCCATCATGTAGGGGCACCTTAATAATTATAGGATCAGTCCAACCAAAATGCAGAGGTTCATTCATAAAGTGGTGATAAAATATGTTTTATAAATATGCCCACTTTGCTGATTGTTGCATATCTTCAGCAGCTGATGTCGGGCAATCCGGTCCAGCGGCCAGGGGCATTACAACAGCCCCCATGCCCCCATTGCTGGGGGGGGGAGGAGGTTGGGAAGGGACTATTGGGGCCCATTCCTGTTGTGATTTGCAGAGCAGCCACAGTGGAGTGTCATACTTTATTTCCAGGGACAAGACAGGTCCTCTTCCCCCTCTGCAGCGTACCGCGCACTGTGGATGATCAGGCTCTGGCTGTATGCGGTGTTTTATTCCCCACATAACTGAAACGTTCTCTCTCACAATGTCAGTCACATCTCTTCCTTGTAAAGGCCAAACAGCAGCTATACTGTGAGATTTGCTCATTCTTTTTAGCAGGAGTATCTGGACTGATCAACATCATTAAAGAGGAACTCCAGCCTAAACAAACATACTGTCATTAAGTTACATTATTTATGTTAATTAAAATAGAGAGGTAATATAATATCTTACCCACACTGTTTTAAAATAACAGGCAAATGTTTGATTTCATGAGGGCAGCCATCTTTTTGGTTGAAAGGAGGTGACAGGGAGCGTGAGACACAGTTCCAACTGTCCTGTGTCCTGAGCACCTCTCCCAGTTGCTAGGCAACGTGAATAACAACATAGGAAATCCCATCATGCTCTGCACAGCATCAGGGAAAAAAAGCCCAGGCTTTTTTTCTTTGATGGGTGGAGCTTAGATAAAAATGCATCTAGAAATGATGCTTCGGTAAGAAAAACAAAGTTCTGATGCTGTGAAACTGTTAAAGAAACACCAAGCCTTTTCAGTGCTGCTGAGTAGATTTTTAGTCCGGAGGTTCACTTTAAGTTCATTCTACGTTAAAGCGTAGCTCCCAACTGTCCCTCTGTCTCTCTTTCCTCCTCATTTGTCCCTCTTTCAGGACTTTGTCCCTCTATATAAATATATATATTTATCTACTAAAAAATGTGTTTGATTGACTCTAAACTTTATTCCCATCCTTTAAATTGATATATTACTAATTTGTAAATGTTACTATGAAGGAAAATGAACTAGGGTAGAAAATACCACTGTGTTTTGAATGATAAAAAAAACATTTTTCTTATGAAATCTTTATGGTATGTGTGATTAGGGGCATGGTGTTGCCAGGGGTGTGGCAGGGGCGTGGCTTAAGTGTCCCTTTTTCTCATCTCAAAAAGTTGGGAGGCATGCTTAAAAAGTTTCTGTAGCCTCATAAAATCACACTTTTTATTTAAAATTCCTCTTCTACACTATAACGCAAGCTAAATCGCTGCATTCCCGCGGCAGAACGCTGTGTTTAACCCCCCCCCCCCCCCAAATCCCTTAGGCAAGATGCGGGGATCGCTTCCTTGTAGAGGCAGCGCTTATCGCTGTAGCTCTGCCCCTACTCGCATCAATCACGGCTGATCACCGCCTCTCCCCGCCCCTCTCAGTCTTCCTTTGCTGAGAGGGGCGGGGGAAAGGCGGCGATCAGCAGTGGAGGCAGAGCTACAGCGCTAAGCTTTTCCTCCCCGGGCAGCAAAATCCATGACCAGGATAGTCGCGGAGTTTTGCCCCGGTATTTTGGGGGGGAGGGGTTAAACACAGCGTTCTGCCGCGGGGATGCAGCGTTTTAGCTTGGGTTATATTGTAGAATCAGGATGCAGACAGGTGATCAGGATGCAGCCAGGAGGGAGGGGGGGGGGGGCTATTAGGTAGCCAGATGTGCCCTCAGGATGCCGCTGCGTCACCTGGCATCATAGGCCACCTGTCCCCAGCTGCATGCAATTTGCATGTACGCTGGAATAATTAGCACTGCATTGGTCGTCTGTAAATGTTTGGTTTCCGTAGCTCCCAACTGTCCCTCTTTCTTCCTCATTTGTCCCTCTTTTAGGACTGATGTACAGATCTGTGTAAATATATGTATTTTTCTATTGAAAAATATGTTTGATTAACTCTAAACTATGAGCATAACTAGAGGGGAAGCCAGAGATGCGAGAGGCCCAAACTTTATTCCCATCCTTATCCTTTAAATTGATATATTTCTTATTTTCAAATGTTTATATGAAGGAAAATGAACCAGGATAGGAAGGGCCAGTGTGGTTTGAATTATAAAACAATAGATTTTTCAAATGAAATCTTTATGGTATGCATGACTAGGGGTGTGTTAGGGGCGTGATCAGGGGTGTGGCAGGGGTGTGGCTTAAAGTGTAAAAGTCAAGCATAAAATCAAAAATCAATTATTTATTTTTATCTGGTAAACAAGTAATAAGGATGCTAATCAGGCAATTCAAAAGTTAAAAATCACTCCTGGTTTTCTTATCCATAAAACAACATTCCCCAGTTTTCCTTGCTCTTATTTGGTACATCTGCCGCTTAAAGGAAGTTGAAGGGCATGCTGGGTTGTCCTTTTTTTGCTGCTTTACTTTCCCCTCAGACTTAAGTAATGCAGCCTGATTGGCTGAAGCCTCTTTCCCTCCTGTTTTCCCCTCCCACACCTTTGTTCCTCTCTGATTGGCCGATATTTCTCATGCTGAGACAATGCATTTTCTATTGCAGAGCTGGGTGGGAGTGCCTGAAGTCTGGGAGGAGGGCGGGCACTGCATACACAATCAGGCAGAGGAGAGTAAAGGAGGAAATGACATCAGGATTGGCTTCAAAATAGACACAGTTAAGAGGGAGCATCTCTTTTTTTATTATAGAAAAATCACTAAAATCCAAACATGGACAGTGCAATTCATATGTTTTGTAAGTAGAGCATTAATTTAGTATTATTTATTTAGTTATATATGTGTTTTTTTTCTGAGATAGTTTAGCTGACAGCTCCTCTTAAGTGTCTCTCTTTCTTATCTCAAAAAGTTGGGAGGTATGAGTTTCTCTTGCTGTATATATGATATCCCTCCTGTCACCGGTGCTGATTATTTGTCCTCCTCCATCCAGATATCATCACTGCCTGGATGGCTCAGTTACTGAAGGTGGATTTATTATCGGAAACATGGCAGCCGGATGGGACGGAGCTGCCATCGAACTGCTCCCTGTATTGGCATGTGTACAATATAAAGAGGATCGCCCTGCCCCTCCCCTCCTTCTACTCGCGCTACGATCACTCCAAGTGGTGCGTGTCCAATTTCTATGGTGACACCTGGATCTGCATCGGGGACTTGAACCGCTACCCGGGGCAGATATGGAGGAGCGGGGGCTTCCTCTGCACCCAGAACACCGTCATGTACAACGCTTTCATGAAGATGGTGGCCTATTTCACAGACTGCTATCAATAAATGATTATTGCAGAACGGAATTCACACCTTTCCTAGTGTCTTTTTTTCTGTCACTGGAATAAACCTGTAAAAGCATATGGGTATTTACAGCAGAGTCTGGTTCTAGACTTTTTGCTGCCTGAGGCAAACTTGTGAGAATGACCCTCCCCCCTCCGATGTGGAATGATCGCACAGCACCTGACAATTTACTCTGCTTTATTTAATGTTCTCACATGACATGCTGCAGCTTAACACAATAACACAAAGGCTGGCTGTGAGTCTGTGACAAAAAAACTGCTCACCCTCAGCCACTCCATTCCTCCTCAGTCAGGACAGCAGTGGGAGGTAGGAGGTGACCTTCCTTCTGCTGTGCAAGTCAAATGAACCACTGCTGCTCTCCTGCTTCCCCACTCACTGTCAGACTCCTCACACAGCTCAACAAGCTGCTTTTCCCCAATGAGGACCTCTTCACCTCGCTCTCCTCTCGCTTCTCCTACTCTGACTGCATGCTATTAATGTAAACACAGTAAAAACATGCTGCCCCTGAAATGTCTGCGCTTGATGCAAATGTTTCACCAAGCTTCACGAGAGAACCGTCCCTGCCCATTATCCACTCAGACATGCCGGTTAGTTGAGACTTCTGGATAACGGGGACTTTGCTACCGTGTTATTTCCCCAAATTTAAGACAGCCCCTGAAAATAAGTATATATTTTGAGTATGCCCGAAATATAAGACCTCCCCCTAAAATAAGACCTAGTGGCTGTCAGACTGCATCCCCCTAAAAGAAGCCCTAAGGGGTAGACCTGCTCTCCCCCGCCCTACTTCCACTGCTCCCGGTCCTGGCTTCCTCCTGCAGAAAGTCCGGACCCCCGTAAAAGTAGACCTAAGCGGCAGACCTGCTCTCCCCCCTGCCTTCCCCCGGCTGCCCACAGACTTGCTTTATCTTCCCGCTGAACCGCTCCTGGCCCCTTCCTGCAGAAAATCCAGATCCTCCTGCTATTCCCAGCATAGTTCACACATCGCAGATTAGCGGTGTCGTGTGGTAAAGGCAGCTAATCTATCCAGTAAGAGCGCTGCCCTATACAGGAAGTGATCTCTGTTTACTTCCTGTATAGGGCAGCGCTCTTACTGGATACATTAGCTGGGGGGGCATGGTTTAAAGCAGGTCTGCCGCTTAGGTCTACTTTTACGGGGGTCCGGACTTTCTGCAGGAGGGAGCCAGGACCGGGAGCAGTGGAAGTAGGGCGGGCGGAGAGCAGGTCTGCCGCTTAGGGTTTCTTTTAGGGGGATCTACAGGGCTGACAGCCACTAGGGCTTATATAGCAGGGAGCACAGGGGGAATCTGGCTGTATACACTAAAGGGGATGGCTACCCCCACAAAATATAAGACCTCCCTGAAAATAAGCCCTAGCACATTTTTTGAAGGGTAAATAAAAGACAGTGTCTTATTTTTGGGGAAACATGGTATATACATACTCTTACACATAATAATCAGATTCACACACACACACAATTATCACATTCACACGTGTGCACGCACATATGCAAACGCATACACTCCATAAACACACACGTGCACATAATAACACAGGCACACACCTGCAAAACAATCACATTCACACACACACTGAAATACACACACACATTATAATCAGATGCACATTACACACACTCACACACACACACACACACAAACACACACCACACACACACAGACACACCACACACACACCGACACACACAAACACACACCACACACACACACACACACAGACACACACACACACACACACCACACACACTTTAATCAGATGCACATTGCACTCACACGCACACACACTCTAATCAGATGCACATTGCACTCACATACACTATAAACTGTGTGAATGACGTATATGGAATGCTAGTCGTCTTGCACCTGTTAGCCAGGACATGGTCATATTGCGACTGATGGTGGCCAAGTTGGAGAACTGGAAACAGAACTGAGCAGATCTACTCAGAGTTGGAAGACCACCAGAGTGCACAAATGACTATGTCATGTAGTAATGCGTGCGCACATATACACACATGAATCACATAAGTAGGTGAAGGAGGTGACCAAGTATAACAATATAAAAAGGAATATACCTTTCCATGGAAATAAATGGGAAGTAAGCCAATAGAAGAAACAAAACGTATTATGCACAAATGACAATGCGTTTCACAAGTGGCCCCTCATGCGCAGTGGCCACGCACCTCCTTGGTTGTGCTTTCTTAGACGGGGGCATTCTGCACTTGAGCAGTTAGTTAAGACTTTTAACTATGCAGAAGCAGAATGCTCCGGGGCAATGGGAGTGCAAACTAGGAAGGGCGTGGCCAGGGCTGCATTTGCGCAATAGTCGCCAACTGGCTCAGTCAGGGCACCAGATGCACCGGCACCAGATGCTTTGGCTAGCAGGTCGGGAACCCTGGGTGCAACACAGCTGTGCCTCCAGATAACAAGTGATCCAATGTTACAAAGAAGCAAAAGTTCCGGGCACCATTAGATTGCAGTCACCCTTTATTTAGTTCACGACACCATCCAAACATACACATCACATCTTAGGCCTAAGACTTGATGTGTATGTTTGGAGGGTGTCGGGAACTAAATAAAGGGTGACTGCAATCTACTGGTGCCTGGAACTTTTGCTTCTTTGTAACATTGGAACACTTTTTTGGCAGTTGGATGGAACAACTGCCATTCACTAAGTGCTTTTAAAAATAAAGAATACCCTGGTAACCCTGATAACCCCCCATGAGAAGATGGGTTAGTCCAAAATATGTATAATATCAGATTTCTACTACTTACTGTGACAGCAACATAAGAGAAAAGTAATGTATAGCTCATTTTACTCTGGAAGAAACAAGAAACAAGTTTACATGTATTTTATTTAAGATTTTCCCGACAAAGGTCCTTTAACGAGAAACTCCGACCAAAAATGGAACTTTATCCCAATCAGTAGCTGATACCCCCTGCTCTCTCCTGCACAGGATCTGATTTTTCTAGGAGCAAGATTCAGGACAATACAAAATCAAGTATGCCTGCCGGATCAGAAGATTGTCACAATCCAGATGAAGGTGCAGAGGGCTCTGAAAGTTCCTTTTCTGACCACCAGGGACTGTTTAAGTCTGTTGGGGACCTTGTCATCATCTATCCCGATGGTAAAGTGGGCACACTGGTTCCTCAGGGAGCTTCAGATATTCTTTTTGCATCATTGGAACAGAACAAGCTTGGTACAAAGGTTCCATCTTCCCCTCCAGGTGAGGATTTCCCTCAGATGGTGGACCAGGGAGCAGAATCTAAGGAATTGTCGGCAGATCCAGCCAGATGTGCCGATAGTAATTACCACAGATGCCAGTATAAGAGGTTGGGGGGCCCACTGCAATGGGATCCAGATGCAGAACAAATGGAGGACATTACAGGAGGGAGTTCCCTCGAATCTCCTGGAACTGAGAGCGGCCTTCCTGGCCTTGAAGGCCTTCCAACACCTGATATACGGAAGATCGGTCTTATTGAAGATAGACAATGTGTCCGCAGTGGCTTATATCAGGAGACAGGGAGGTACCAGGAGTCGGTCACTCCTTCAAGAGACTGGACATCTGATGGCCTGGGCAATGAGGAATCTGTCAGACCTCACAGCAACTTATCTGCCGGGAGAGAAGAATATATTAGCGGATCACCTAAGCAGGGAATTTGCAGATCCCCACGAGTGGTCTCTGGACAAGAGGATCTTCCAGTGGATTACCAGGAGGTGGGGATATCCACAGATAGATCTATTGGCCTCTCCCCAGAACAACAAAGTACAGAGATTCTTTTCTCGCTTTCAGCACCCAGCAGCAGCAGCAGTGGATTGCCTGGTACAAGAATGGAACTTCTCCCTGGGATATGCCTTCCCTCCGTTTCCTCTGATCCCCAGGTTTCTTCAAAGGCTTTGCAGGGAGCGATGCACGATCATCGCTATACTTCCCTTCTGGCCCAGGAGACCTTGATTCGCCTTAGCAATGTTTCTGAGCATAGAAGACCCAATCAAGTTACCACCGAATCACGATCTTCTGTCACAAGGTCGCCTTCTTCATCCAGGAGTCAGCGGTCTGAGTTTAGCGGCCTGGAAATTGAGAGGAAGAAGTATACTGATGTCGGATGCTCCTCTCAGGTGATAGAGACTCTGTTAAAAGCAAGGAAGCCTTCTACGAATACTACCTATTATCGTATCTGGGAGAAGTTTGTTGCTTATGCTCTTGATAAAGGCTTCGACAGTCTGCGTCCAGAAGTCCAGAATATATTGGATTTTTTACAAACAGGAGTGGGCAAGGGTCTCAGTGTGGCAGCTATTAAAGTTCAGGTGTCTGCTCTTTCAGCCTTGACAAACCACCGATGGGCGGTCCATCCATTGGTGATACAGTTTGTGCAAGCAGTTTTCAAGATCCGTCCACCTAGAAAGCCTTTCTTCCCAAAGTGGGATCTGACAATGGTATTGGAGGTATTGTCTTCCCCTCCTTTCTTCCCACTTCAATCAATTTCTTTGGAGAATTTAGTTCTAAGAACAGTCTTTCTAACCGCTATGGCATCCGGAAAGAGAGTCTCAGACTTACAGGCCCTGGGTTGTGCCAATAACCTATTGGAGTTTTTCCCAGGCCTGTGTTACATTTCATCCCAAAGGTTGCTTCAGGATTCCATATAAATCAGGAACTCTCTCTACCCACTTTCTTCTTGGAGGAGGCATGTCACCCACTGGATGTGGGACAATCAATTAAGTCTTATCTGGAGGCCACGGCCTCTTTCAGGTCTTCCGACCACTTATTTATTAATTTCAGAGGTCCAAGAAAGGGCATGCAGGTTACCTCTAGGACCATTGCTTCTTGGCTGGTTAAGACGATTCAGAAATGTTACAGCATTAGGGGGTTACCTGTTCCGAGAGAGATTAATGCTCATTCTACCAGGGGCATGTCTGCCTCCTGGGCATGTTTTTCTAAGGTTTCAGTTGAATCTGTATGTAGAGCAGCAGGTTGGTCTTCTGTAAGCACATTCCTCAAACATTATCATGTTGATCCTGCTGCCTTGTCTTCTGTGGATTTTGGAAGAGCTGTATTATCTGTGTAAATAAATTTTGTTACTTTTGCAGCATTCCCTCCCTCAAGTGTGATTTGTTACATCCCATATGTATGCCGCCATGTTTGGTCCAGGAAATCGGAAAATTGTATACTCACCTTCCGTAATTTTCCTTTCCTGGATCAAACGATGGCGGCATACCAATCCCTCCCTCTTGTCCATTCGAGGACTGATTTACACCAAGAATGGCTGGAGGGGGCGGGTCAAAAGGTTTTATAGGTAGTCTGTCCTATCGGGTTCAGGGGGCGGAGCCATAACCCATATGTATGCCGCCATCGTTTGATCCAGGAAAGGAAAATTACAGAAGGTGAGTATACAATTTTCCGATTTAAAGGTGTCCCTCTTTCTGACTTCAGAAAGTTGCAAGGTCTGTATACAGATACATGATTATACAGCTCATATATTCATCCATGCCATTATTTTATTCCGGGGTGCCGTGAGACGTATGGAGTCGGCTGTATATATGCTGTAACATGCTGTAATATATACAGTGATACAAGTTAGCTATCCCAGGAAAGTATAGTGTGCTCAGTGTGCAGCGTTGGTATCCATGGCAACAACAGGCGACGGAAGCTAAGCGGTGGCTGGCGCGCCGGAAGTGACGTCGGAGAGCTGACACATGGCTGCTGTGAAGATCTGCGAGGCTGGGAAGAAGGGAAAGATGAAGAAGGGAAAGAAAATGGGGGTGACGGAGAAGAAGGTGGAGGAGGAGGGACAGGGGAGGCTGGTGAGCGATCCCCCCGGGGAGGAGGGCGGAGGGGACGCCGCAGCCTTCCCTCCAACCTTCAGCATCTCAGAGATCAAGAACAAGCAGCGCCGACACTTCATGTTCCTGAAGCTGAAGCAGGAGAAGAGGAAGGTGAGCCGAGGGTGGTCTGCCGGGTCATAGCCGTGTGAGAAGCCTCTGATGGAAGCCGCCATGCCTGGCTGTAAACTGCTGAATAGCGCTGAGGCTGGTGAAACAGCATCCATCTAAGGCTTCTCACTCAGGGATCCTGTGTTTCTCCACAGATTAGTTTTGGGCATATTTCTGTTAATGACCCACTAAGTAAATTCTGTAATAGTTTTGATTCACTGTAGAAATTGTGGTCCTGGTCACATGATCCATAGAAATAAGCATTAAATGAATATTAAATTCGACTTTGCCATAACTTTTTTTCTTTTTATCTATGGGAAGAAGAAGTAGGCAGGAATGAACCAGAAGTATGCTTAGCTTAACTGATCAAAACCTTCCAGCTCTGGCCACTTACCCAGAGCGTCTTTTTTCTCTACTTTTCATGTGTGATCATCACTGTGATTAGCTCACAGGGTACATTGGCTCCTGACTGGCGCACAGAGCTCAGCTGTCATCGCGTAGTCTAGTCGGCAGTGGATCGTAGCGTAATCATTGCGCAAGGAGCCAGGATATTAAAATCTACGTACTGTCTCAAAACAGGGCTTAGATTTTGGCGTTAGTCTAGTTTAGGGTACCCAGTGGAAACCTCGTAGGGAAATTCTGCTACTGTAATTGGGTGGACAGCACCCCCTTGAACGGCTAGGTTTCAGGTAGATGTAGTAAACTACACCCATGCTATTCAGCCAAACGCAGCGCTTTGTGCTGTAGAGGGTGGTGTGATTGGAGGTTTCCTGTGTCATATAGTCTGAAAAATATGGAAAGTTTATGCCCATTCCAGTGCTACTACCCATCCTCCCCAATATATCTGTTTGCTTATTAACAAATTCGTTTACAATGTGACTTTGTGGAATTGAAAGTGTACCAGAGCCGTTAAGCCGCAATCAGCCCCGGTAATTGGCTCAGTCACTTCAGTCTGGGCTACTGCGCATGCACAGTAGCGCAGACTGATCTCGACTGAG
Source organism: Hyperolius riggenbachi (assembly GCF_040937935.1). Classification (NCBI taxonomy): domain Eukaryota; kingdom Metazoa; phylum Chordata; class Amphibia; order Anura; family Hyperoliidae; genus Hyperolius; species Hyperolius riggenbachi. Next base: position 35,776,996 of record NC_090651.1, on the reverse strand, counting down.
CCTATTACTGGGGCTGAACAGCAGACCGCGGGAGGACGGCAAGGGACTCGCACTTGTTTATGCTGCAGGAAGAAGCAGCGGGTAAGTATCGGTTCTTCTTAGATTTACAGCTCTGGTACACTTTAAACTCTCTTTATAGACTTACATCTTCTCATCTATCTCTTCTATAACCCTATCCCTAATACTGAGAAGTCAGATTCCCATAACATGGTAGTTGTTTGGGGGCTTAAACCAGGGCTGTGGAGTCGGTACAAAAATCTTCCGACTCCTCAGTTTCTGAAACCACGACTCCAACTCCGGGTGCCCAAAATTGCCACGACTCCTCGACTCCAACTCCGACTCCACAGCCCTGGCTTAAACATCCAAAAATATAAAAATGCCAAAAAATGGTCAGTTCTCCGAAAATAAATATATATATATATATATATATATATATATATATATATATATATATATATATATATATATATATATATATATATATATATATATATATATATATATATATATATTCCTTTTTATCTAATATGGATCCCTGTATTCCCCCCATTTTTATTTATTTATTTTTTACTTAGTCTGAGTGCCTTTGCTTAACTGCCAGGAACTGTGCATTGCCAGCAGCTTTGTGGGAAGGTTTTTTTTTTTTTCCTTAGATACAATATCAAACTTATCTAAGCATACAAATGACAGAAAACTTCCTACAGACAAGATAAAGAGACTATAACCAGAAGAAGGTAATTTAATTCTCCCAAAACCCTTTGATTGGTTTACACAGTGATGTAAAAGTCTTCATCATCTTGCGATGATTGGCAGATTTGACCAAGAGACTAATCTCTCTCTAATCTGATCTGATCAGATTAGAGAGAGATCTGTCGGCTACCCATACACTGCAGGATGACTTCCGATCAATTTCAGCATGCAATCGATCCAGAATCAGCCTTGTGATGGCCTTGTGACGCTGCATCTGCCGGTTCGACACTGTCCTCCTAATGTTCATTGTGCAACCACCTTCCTCAGACACAGACGGGTAGTGCACTATACACTACCTGTCTGTGCCTGCCACTGGCTCCGGACGTATCCTAATTAGGTAGACTGACATTTCACATGTAAATGGCTGACACGCTGCTTTATGGGGCATAGCAGAGCACGGGGACACGCACACGCACACGCACGCGCGCGCGCGCGCGCGCGCGCGCGCGCGCACACGCACACGCACACGCACACGCACACGCACACGCACACACACACACACACACACACACACACACACACACACACACACACACACACACACACACACACACACACACACACACACACACACACACACACACACACACACACACACACACACACACGTTATAGCAACAGAGGCTGGTCATTGTATGCAGAACCAGCCTCTGTATGCTAATTGGAATCTTAGAACCCACCTCGGGTTCTCTTTAAGGGACTTCTACAGTATTGCCTACAGCTTTCATTTGTTTGGTGATATTTTATATTGGTCGGCAAATTTTCTTTTGCTTATACACCAGAAAGTTGTTCTGTTTTCTATTGACTTCTCTGAATTTTTCAGGAAAAGATAGCTTTGAAAAAGAAACGCAAGAAGGAGAGAGATGCACTTGGTGACAAGGTGTGTAAGATGACCAGCCCTTTTTTTTATTTTTTTTAGTGGGAAATGTCAGGGTTAATTGAATGAGGGACCAGCTTTTAAGGCACAGAAATAATATCAGTCTTTCTCCATCAGGCACCTCCAAAGCCCGTCCCCAAAACCATTGAAAACCAGCGTGTGTATGATGAGACGACGGTGGACCCTGCAGATGAGGAGGTAATTCATTTTTATGTTGTGCTTAGTTCTCAGATAAAACATCTGCCCTCACCTGCTTGCTTTAAAGTGTACCCGAGGCGACATGAGATAAACATGTTTATGTACAGTGCTAAACATAATAATAACCAGGCTGTTTTACTTGTTTTATTTTGCTGCCTGAAAGAGTTAATTTTTAAGGATGGAAGTGACAGCTTCTGTCTTGTCTGTAGCTTGTCAGGAATATAGTAACCATCACTGATAAGCAATTTTTTCTACGTATTTCAATTTTCAACATATTTCTGAGAGCAGGGGGTCAATATAGTTCATGTGTTTTGATTTAGGGACATTTTAGACTGCAACTGAGCAGAGACAACAAAACATTCAATCTACTTTCTAAATGTTTAAATATAAAATAAAATCCTGGGATGTCTTAAGTCATTTTTAGGAGTAGGAGAATAAATACAATTGTTTCTCATTAGTTTATTTTCACCTCGAGTTCACTTTAAAGTTGGCCATTGACTAATAATTAATAATTCCAATATAGTGCTTTTCTTGTGTCTGCTTCAAAGCGCTTGCTGGGCAGCCACTAGAGCGCACTTAGTGAGCAGAAGCAGTGTTAGGGAGTCTCACCCAAGAACTGCTTACTGAATAGGTGCTGGCTTACTGAATAAGAGCTGAGATTTGAACTCCGGTCTCTTATGTTGGAGGCAGAGCCCTTAACCAGTTCACCATCCAGCCACACTAAGCATAATCAACTCTTTATAGATACCTTAGGTTCTGTTCCCTGATGCGTTTTATTTTAGGTTTGTCTATATTTATTAGGTGATTAAGACATTGCCTTAGATGCGTTTTCAGCATTGCTATAGTCACGCTATGGCCTCTTAGATCATGATGTACCCAGTGTCCTCTTTGCAATGTATCTCTGTGTAATTTACCAGATGAACCTCAGATACAGATGCCCTTATTTACCTCTGTTTTGTGTAAGTGGTTGTTTACATGCACTATCGGCCATTACTGTTTTATTTCTTAAAAAAATATTTTCAAAAAATAAAAAAGCAGTCCATTAACAGTACAATCCTGCAGCCAATCGATCGTTTCCTATCTCTGCGGTAATTGATCAGTAACAATTGTTCATGCCAATTAACGCCCACATTTCCGCAACCTAATTTGATCAGATTAATGGAATCGACCTGTTTTTCAGATCGATTCCATCAATCTGATCGGATTAGTTAGCGGGAATATGGCCTTTAATGGATACGACCGATCATTTTCGATCGATTACCATGACGTTTGGAAACGATTGATAAGCTGTGGGATTGCACTGTTAATAGGTACCTGAAAAATGCATGAGCAGAGGTGTGTGTCTGTGTGTGTGTCTGTGTGTGTGTCTGTGTGTGTGTCTGTGTGTGTGTCTGTGTGTGTGTCTGTGTGTGTGTCTGTGTGTGTTTAACTCAGCAATATCGCTGCCTCTCGCCACTGTGCTGCCCACTGCTCTCCAACCATTTAGCCGTGAAGGCAGGCATGTTGGGAAGATGAGAGCAGCAGGGAAAGGGGCGGGGATATAGTCGCTTTAACACTCTGCCACGGCTTGCACCAGTTTATTTTGCAAAACTGACCCTAGCACATCCCTGGTACTGAGAGGGACATGGTGGATGTCCTCTTTATTTTTGGTTAAAGGACACCTGAAATGAGAAGGAAATGGAGGCTGCCATATTTATTTCCTTTGAAAAAATACAAGTTTCCTCGCTATCCTACTGATCATTCTGGCTGCAGTAGTGGCTGAATCACACACCTGAAACGTGCATGCAGCTAATCCAGTCACACTTCAGTCAGAGCACCTGATCTGCATGCTTGTTCAGGGTCTATGGCTAAAAGTATCAGACCTAGTTCACGCTGCAAAACACAATACTTGAGCGATTGTGCGATGCACGTTTTGAAGAATTTGCAATTGTCCATGATTATTCCTGCAAGTGCAGTCGATCAAAAAAAATGCCAAATGCGCCATGATTGCGCTTTTAATTGGAAAGCTGCTATGGGAACACACTCACAGAGTAACACAGCGCTAGGCTTTGCTGATCGCTGGTGATTAGGGATGATCACAGATTATGCAAATTTTTTTATGCAAATGTGTGCAGCTTGAAAAATGGAACAATCATTTTAAACCTGGGTTTAAGTTGATTTGGTCCATTTTCAAACTGCATACATTTGCATAATTTTGGAGCAGTTTGTAGCTCATTGATCATCCCTACTGGTGATCGGCAAGAGCTGTTAATTTTAAACCAGCCCTAAGAGACACAGGAGCAAGAGGAAAAACAACTGCATTAAAAAGTAAGTTAACCACTTTACCCCCGCCCGTACGAATTTCTCCGTCCCTTTTTCCATCCTTTAACCCCCAGGGACGGAGAAATCCGTACTTTCCGCGTTCCCGCCGCTGTCCGCGCTCCCGCTCGTAAACACGCCGCCCGCCGCTTGTAAACACGCCGCCGCCCGCTCGCCCGGAGATCAATGAACGGGAAAATCCATTCCCGTTCGTTGATCTAAGCCCCGCAATGATCCGCTGCTCTCCGATGTCCAGCGCGATCATTGTGAAAAAACAAACAAACACTCACAGCCTCCTACTACTTCGCAGGTGGCAATAAACAAAAAGTTACTGTTGCCATCTTGTGGCCAAATAGTAAAACTACACCCTAAGCATTTTTTACATAGAAATAAATTAGTTTTACACTAAAAATTAACTCAGTCATTACCTCCCACACTCCCCATTTTTTTTTTTTTTTTTTTTTTTTTTTTTTTTGTAATTAAAAAAAAATTAAAAAATTTACAATAAAAAAAAAACCATAAATAGTTACCTTAGGGACTGAACTTTTTTAAATATTTATGTCAGGAGGGTATAACACTGTTACTTTATAAACTATGGGCTTGTAATTAGGGATGGACGCAAAACTGAAAAAAATGCATCTTTATTTCCAAATAAAATATTGGCGCCAAACATTGTGATGGGGGCATAATTTAAACGGTTTTATAAGCGGGACAAAAGGGCAAATTTCATGGGTTTTAATTACAGTAGCATGCATTATTTAAAAACTATAATGGCCGAAAACTGAAAAATAATTTTTTTGCCCACATTTTTCCTATTTTCCCATTAAAACACATTTAGAATAAAATAATTCTTGGCATAATGTCCCACCTAAAGAAAGCCTAATTGGTGGCGGAAAAAACAAGATATAGTTCATTTCATGGCGATAAGTAATGATAAAGTTATAGACGAATGAATGGAAGGAGCGCTGAAAGGTGAAAATTGCTCTGGTGCTCAGGGGGTAAAACCCCTCAGTGGTGAAGGGGTTAATATGCCAGCCTCCATATCGCTCTCACTTTTCATGTTCCTCCATCTACTGAACAGGAAGAGCCGAGATTCGAACCCAGGTCTCCTGTGTCGGAGGTGGATCCCTTAGGCCCCATTTACACTTGAGCGGTTTTTAAAAACCGCTAGCCCATGTAAGCCTATGGTAGTGTTCTCACTTCTGCGTTTGCGGTTAGCGTTAACATGCATCGCTAATCGCGATCGCTCCCAAAACGCTGCAGTGTCCAGTGATTTTTCTGCGTTAACCGCGGAAAAATCACTCCCGCAAAATGCCGGGGGTAATCGCTGGCGTTTTGCCCTTTTAGGTGTGAATGGGGCCTAAACCAGTACCTATTCAGGAGGAGACCTTAGGCAAGATTCCTTAACACTTTTGCTGCCTATAGAGCGATTCCTAGTGGCTGCAGCTCTGCCTCTGGAGGTTTGAATCCGCCAGGAGAAAAGCTCAATATAAATATTCTGTGTCTATAATTAATAAATCATTTATATTTATCATGTTTTTCTTCTTGTATCCAATAGGTGGCATACGATGAGGCAACAGATGAATTTGCACCTTATTTTAACCGACAGACAACTCCAAAGATCCTGATCACCACTTCAGATCGTCCTCGTGGGGTATAATGAGTTATTTCCGTTACTGATACTGTGATACATAGACAGACATATTCACTGCAGTATTGAGCAGTTTTGGCCTGCTTGTGAGCCTCTGCCTGTTACAACCGGGATATGGAGGCTGCCATATTTAATTCCTTTTAAGCAATACCACTTGCCTGGCTGTCCTGCTGATTCTCTGCCTCTAATACTTTTAGCCATAGACCCTGAACAAACAGAGTGAATGGGATATGGATGTTTCCTTTTAACTACCCAACGACCGCGTCACGCCGATGGGCGTGACCGCGGCGGCAGCCACAGGACTGCCTAATGCCAATTGGCGTCAAGTCCTAGAGCTGCAGTTTGGCAGGGACTGCGTGCTTGCATGCTCCGCTCCGTGATTAGCCTGCTAGCCGCGATTGCGGGTAGCAGACTATTTAGAGCCGACGGGAAATAATTCCCCTTTGTTTACATTTGTACATCGCTGCTATCTCCTGCAGCGCTGTATGAGGGACACTGGGCTGTCCCTCAGAGCAGCTCGTTCTGTGTGGCCTCTCATCGGCTGATGCCTATGAGAGGCGGGGAGCAGTGCCGATCGCCATCCAATGGTGATCAGGACAGCACAGGAGGGAGGGAGAGGGAGGACGGAGGGAGGAAAAATCCTCCCTTTCCTTACTAAACAAACAAAAAAAATCACAGCAGCGTTCGGATACCTCCAGCAGAGTGTCCTATTATGAACACTAAAAGGAGGAAAAAATGATTTGTGTGCCGAGTTGCAGGGCTGCGCAGCACCCTGACCAAGCTGCACAGCCCTGTATTGTAAAAAAAATGGCCTGGTCGTTAGGGGGGTTTAGCACTGCAGTCCTCAAGTGGTTAAACAATACCAGGTGCTTGTCAGTCCTGCTGATCTCTTTGGCTGCAGTTGTGGCTGAATCACACACCTGAAACAAGCATGCAGCCAATCCAGTCTGACCTCAGTCAGAGCACCTGATCTGCGTGCTTGTTGAGGGGCTGTGGCTAAAAGTATTAGAGACACAGGATCAGCAGGAGAGCCAGGCAGCTGGTATTATATTAAAAGGAAAAGTCCATATCCTTCTCAGTTTAGATTCCCTTTTAAAGAGAGTCTGAAGCGAGAATAAATCTCGCTTCAGACCTCATAGATAGCAGGGGCATGTGTGCCCCTGCTAAAACGCCACTATCCCGCGGCTTAACGGGGGTCCCTGATCCCCCAAATCCCCTCCGTGCAGCGGGGGAGCGATTCCGCATTGGGGCAGGGCTAACCGCCGCAGCCCTGCCTCCCGCGCGTCTATCAGACGCGTACCTCCGCCTCTCCCCTGCCCCTCTCAGTCTTCCTTCACTGAGAGGGGCGGGGGAGAGGCGGCGATGCGCGACTGATAGACGCGCTGAGAGGCAGGGCTGCAGCCGTTAGCCCTGCCTCCAGGAAGAGCAAAATTTACGACCAAGTTGGTCGTTGATTTTGCAGGGGGGGGGGGGGGGGACTGGGGGTTGGGGGTGAAGGGACCCCCGTTCAGCCGCGGGATAGCGACGTTTTAACAGGGGCACACATGCCCCTGCTAACTATGAGCTCTGAAGCGAGAGTTATTCTCGCTTCAGAGTCTCTTTAAAGCACAGATGTTGAACTCCAGGCCCTTGAGGGCCAGATCCATGCCAGTGTTTGGGATGGACTGAGAAAGAGAGGAATGTGTTCTACCTGATGGACCACACCTTGCCTGACTCAGACCCATCAATTCATTTGAGCTGTGTCAAAAATGTGTGAGGATCTCGTCCCTCGTAGGACCGGATTGACATACCTGCTCTAAAGGGATTTGAGCAGTACATTTTGAAACATTTAATGACCCACCAACTAATAGAGGTTTATTTATTGTGCATGCTTTTGTGGTGCAGCAGGCACTTACTTCCATCCTCTATGCCACTTACTGCAGAACCACAGCGTCCCGCAGTTTTGTTGGATGTCACTGGCCAGGCAATGCATGCTGGGGACATGTGATGCATGATGGGAGATGTAGTTACCATTGATGTGGTAACATAATGTGATCTTGCATTGCATGACCAAGGACATGCAAAACAACCGTGGGAACTTGGAACAAGGGGGGATAGAAGATGGAGGCTTCCATATGGGGGGGGGGGGGGGGCACAGAGCAACCCCCGTAGGTAAGTAAATGCCTGCTGCGCCACAATCAATGAATCTCCACTGCTCATTAGAATTGGTCAATGAGATGCTTAAAGGAAATCTAAAGCCCCCCACAGTCATCCTGAGCATACACTGTCCTTCTGAGACCCTCCGGCCAGCAACCCCGGCAAAGCTGGCCAGCAACGCGTCTCCTCCTCACCGCGCTGGGAGCTTGCTGTGCATGCGCAGTAGGCAAACATTGCTATTGTGGGAGCGTGATCAGGGTGCGCATGGCTCGAGGCCATGCCAGCACAGTGGTCTCCTATTGTGCACGACAGGCCAGCTTTGAGGGGTTGCTGCTGCTCAATGTAGGGACTCAGAAGGATGGTGCGGGCACAGGATGACTCCAGGGGGCTGCAAGAAGCCCCAGGTAAGTTAAACTGATTTTCTTTATTTTCGCTTTAGTAACACTTTAATTCCGGTTTGTTTGGCATTGTGGCAATCAAAATCACCAAAAAGTGCATTTGATTTGGCGCGGTTTTAAGTTGCATATGATTTGCATTACATTTGCATGCAAGGCAGAATTCTCCCTGACCATCTCTGCTGTTTTAAATGGGTCAAAATGAGGAACGTCTGTTAATTCTTCTTTCTTTGTATTTCCTCTGCAGCGAACGGTACGCTTTACAGAGCAGCTCTCCTCCGTCATTCCCAACTCCCACGTCTATTACCGGAGAGGCCTCGCCCTGAAGAAGGTCATCCCGCAATGTATCGCCAAGGACTTCACTGACCTGATTGTCATCAATGAAGACAGGAAAGTTCCAAGTATCCTTCACAGCGATCACTCTGGCTGTATTGTGGGCAGATGTTATGTTTGACATAATCTACTACACCAATTAAAGGGAACCTGAGGAGGTAACAAACGAAAAACAAAACAGATGCTTGCCTAAGAAGAGGGGAGCCTCTGGGTCCTGCAGTGGCTTCCACGTCTTCCTCCAGACCACACCTGCTGTGTGGGAACCTCTTGAAGATCGCAACCACGCTCCTCTTCATGCATGAGTGAGGGTGGGGCTGTGCAGTAGCAGTAGTGTACTGCTCTTGTTGGATATGTTCCGGGGGTCCATGCGTGGCAATGGTGGGAGCCAGGAGGGCGTGGGAAGCCCCTGCAGGTACACGTTACACACTCAGGTACACTTTAAAGTACACCTGAACTGAAGCAAAGCTACCTAAGGTAAGTACATGTTTCTGCTGGATCCACAGACCTCGGTGCACTGTCCATTCTTCCCCATAGCGACTGTATTTGTTGCGCATCTTCAATCGCGCTCTGCAGTGGATGTGCATTACAGCAGTGGGCAGAGTATTCTGCGCATGCATGGTTCACAAAGAATTGTAACTGCGCATGCACAGAACACTACCCCCGCCCCCCCCCCCCCCCCCCCTAGTGACCAGGCCATCTTAAAAGATTCAGCACTTCACAACTTTGAGGGGCCCATTCATACTTAGAAGCGCAAAACACCGACTTAGAAGCGCAAAAGCACTGGACAGTGCAGCAATTTCTCCGCGATCGCGTTTTGCGCTTCTATAGCACTAAACCGCGATTGCGGGAAATCTCCTGAATGGTGCAGGCTACACGTTTGCGTTTCGCTATTTTGAGCGATTAGCGCAAATCGCCCAAGTAAGAACGGGCCCATAGGGTTTTATTACACTAGCGCTTTCAAAAGCAGTAGCGTTTAAAAGTTTTGCCGAAAAATCGCCAGCAAAACGCTCAAGTGTGAATGGGCCCTAACAGTTTATTGCTCGGCCATACAATTTAGCACCCAAATTAATTTGACCTCCTTTTCTTCCCACTAATAGACCTTTCTTTTGGTGTTCTGATTGCTGCTGCAATTTATTTATTTATTTTTTTATATTAATTAAAAATTATCAAAATGTTTAAATTTTTTATTCACCCCTCCCCTCTAAATTGGCCCTACACTACCTCACAATAAATACAATATACAGCCTGCCAGCGCTATTCAGCCGCTGGCAGGCTGATCGCTGCGGCCATCTAATCTCATTCCTCGTGAGATCACACCATATGGCATGACTGAGGAACGAGAGAGCCACTCTGCAATCGCCATCCTGGGTTAGGCGGTCGCAGAGGGGTTAAGATCCCTTTCATAACAAGTCCGTTCTAACTGACACCTTATTACAACACGAGGCAATTACGGTATTTTAAGGACCATACAACACATTTTTTTTTCTACTCCGAAAGTGGGGAGGAAAAAGTAAGTGCAACATATGGGCTGAATACAGGGTGTCCCCGACTTTAGAACACCCGCTGATACGAATGTCCGCCTCCCCATCGTCATGTCAGGGATTCCCTGTACTCTGCTCCGCCAGGCCAGTGTAGTGTGCACCGTAATCTGCAGTAGAAGCAGCGCTCACCTGCTCTGGAGGTGGAAGTCGGGCGGTCAGGCACCTCCCAGCAGCTGCAGAGCAGGAAGTGGAAGCCGCACCATGTGAGTGAACTGGCTAGCCTGTTTGTGTGAGGTGGGAGTTCTGAGCGTCTGTGTCAGAGGCGCATGCAGTGGATCGCCAAAATAAACCGGGAACCGTCAGTGAAGTTTGGTGAGAGCGCACACGGGCTCAGTATCTGTTGGCTGTCAGCGTGAAGGTCTGACACTCCCCATTACCGCCAGGACTGTGGCATCATCAATCGCATTGCAGACAGGCTTGTAAGGAGAATCGGGCAAACAGTTTGCTTATTGTGGCAGGACTTTCTCTGATCACACTGCTGAGATGGAGTGTTTCTTGAAGCAAAAGGCTAAAGTCAGTTTATCATGTGCATGAGCAATGAATGTGTGTTAGTGTGTCCCACAGCCGGCCGTGGGTGTTTCATTGCGGGAAGGTGCACTTCACAGCTGTTTTGAGTGGGACGGTGTTTTCTCACACATAGTGTTGTTTAAGATGCATTACAATTTAAAGTGAACCAGAGAAGAAGCATCCTCATGTGTTTTACCATATATATCTCAGTGGAAACATTAGAGAAAACACCTACCCTGCACTCTGTTTCATTATTTACTGTTCAGATTGCTTCTTATCACCCCTGATAAAATCCCCAACTGAGCATTCAGTCTGGCTTTAAAGAGTAACTGTCAGGCTGCAGAAGCTAATTTAAACCTCTATTCTCCTGTGTTAAACAGTTTAGAAGGAAGCTCAAAAGCCATTAGTGAAGATAAACATTTCAGTTACCTTTGATGTGTGCTTATCTTAAGTCTGTTATAGACCCATAAAGACGCAAGCCGCAGCTAAACTGCAAAGCATTCTGGGGCCCTCCCCTCGGCTGCTAATGAGACGGTACAGGAGCTTCTAATCAGTCCAGCGTGATAACACTGATAAATCTCGGGCAGACTACACTGCAGGAGTCAGCTATTGTTCCTAGCCACATGGCTCATTAATATTCACTGCACACCGTGTTGTTCAAGAACTAGCTTATCTGTGATCAGAAGCAGGCAGGACATGACGACACATTTGGCTTCACAAACATGGAGCCTGCCATGAGCTGTCAGGAGCATCTATCTCTGCATATACTATATACAAATTCTGTGAAATCCAAACGTGGACAGTGAAATGCATATGTAATGTAAGTACAGCCAATCTTTAGCTACTGATATATGTGTTTATTTTCTCTGAGACCCAATACCTAACAGCTCCTCTTTAAGGAAAATTTATAGCTGAGTCTGTCTTCTGTGCTGTCTTTTCAAGTTCAAGCCTACCCCCTTGTGGCTCTGCTCAGGAATCATTATAGCTGAGTCATTATAGCAAAGCCAGACTGAATGCTCAGTTGGGGATTTTATCTGGGCTGATAAGAAGCAGGCTGAACAGTGAAGAATGAAACAGAGAGCAGGGTAGGTGTTTTCTCTAATGTTCCCACTGATACATATAGTAAAATACATGAGGGTGCTTCGTCTCTGGTTCACTTTCAGTGTTATGAAGACACCTGTGGAATGTCAGGAGGAGGAGGCTGGAGGAGCACCGGACGGTCATGGGGGACACGAGGCACAAGGGGGACATAGATCCACAAAATGCCCCTGCCCCATGGAAGTACCAGATTTAGTATTCCCACCCCAACCACTATCCCTCCCCCGATCTCCCCCCCCCCCCCCCCCCCCCCCCCCCCCGGCCTAGATTTTGACCTCTAAACCTAAGTGCGTCTTCTGGTGAATATCGCCTTATGGTCCAAAAAAATACAGTATATTTCTATGGGGCTTTCAGATATGAAATGAGGTGCAACAGGTTCTGACGCAATAATGCACAGGATGCTGTGTCTTACCCAGTTACCGCATGTCTTTCCAGCAGCAGTGAGGGGTCCTTTCATTGTACTGTCTGCCTCACTCTATGTTCACAGCGGTAACTCCCAGTACAACTTTTCGGCTAGATTGCCAGCGTGTGAAAGGCCTCTTAGGGCTCGTTTCCACTATTGCGGTGTGGAATCGCCTGGATTCCACCGCTGATGAAATCGCATGCGGATGCGATTCCCCTTGCGTTTTTTTGCTGCGAATTCGCATGCGATTTCGCATAGGTGAGGGTATATGCAATTTTAACCATGTCACTGCCTGTGTGAATTTACATTGGTACCTATGCGAATTCACGGCAAAAAAGGCATGGGGGAAACTCGTGCGATTTCCCTAATAAATACATTGCATGCGATTCGCATGCATTCCACTTGCAGGCAAATTCTGCGGCTCTTTTGTGCGTTTTTTCACCGCTGAAAAAAACGCACCTCAACAACGCTACAGTGGAAACGGGCCCATCCACTTGCATTACATGTGCGAATCCGCATGCGTTCGACACATGCGGATTCGCGATAGTGGAAACGAGCCCTAAGTCTGCCTCATGATTCCTGAATGAATTTATGTAACACTCAACCCAGTGACACTCGTGTGCATTTGATTCATTTGTATGCTGTCTTTTTTTTGTTTCGTAATAAATGAGTAGCTTCAACTTCCTCTTCTGAGTAGGGAAAAAGTATTTACTTTATTTTTTTGGACTATAAGATTCACTTTTTCTCCCCCAAAAGTTGGGGGGAAAGTCACTGTGTCTTATAGTCCAAATGCAGGGAGTTCCTGACTTGTGAATGCCTGCCAATACAAACCTCCAACCCGCCACAATATCGGGGACTCCCTGTACTGTGCCCATGCAGAGGAGGACACGGGGACATAGGGGCATAGAGGAGGACACAAGGGGGAAAGATGAGGACACAGGGAGACAAGAGGTCCAAGAGAGCATAATCCACAAGATGCCCCTTCACCATGGATGCACCAGGTTTAGTATGTATTTTTTCCCCCTGTTTTTTGTACTCTAAACTTAGGTGCCTCCTTATGGTCATGAGCGTCTTATAGTCCCGGTACATGTTGTATGTATATATGTGTGTATGTAGGATGTTCTATCCTTAACTCCTGACCCACAGATGGACTTATTCTGAGTCATTTACCCGAAGGCCCGACTGCCCACTTCAAAATGAGCAACGTCCGCCTCCGCAAAGAGATGAAGGTAAGTATTGGAAACATTGATTCCTGTAGATACATCATCTGTCTTGTGAGATGTGTACGTTGTGCTGCATCCAACTGAACCAAGATATACTCACAAATATATGCAGACTTCCTCTCACAGAGCGATTAAATGCATTTGCATATGTGATCCTGATGTTGCCCTTTTATAATACCAACATGAAGAGCTTCTTCGCACTGTGTGCAGGAGTGCATATTGCAGCACGGCTGCCGCCACACCAGTTGGGTTCCAGTTAGTGCCGCCACAGTAAAAAAAAAACCTGGTAATTTAACCACTTAAGGATCATAGGCATAGGCTGACGGGGCCACCGCGCTGGATCCCGGAGGCTGAAGAGGATGGGGGAAGCCGCATTAGGATCCAGAGGCTTCCCCCTCCGGAGTTAAAAAAATTCCAATCCTCTGGGGGGCTTTGTGTTAGAGGGTTTGTTTTTGTTTTTACTGGAAGCAGGGATGCTCAAATTCGAATTCGGGTGAATCCGGATAGTTGCTATCCGGATTTCACCCAGATACCTGGGGGGGGGGTCAAGCTTACCTGTCTGACGTCTTCTTCGGCCCGTCACTCGGCGCCTCCCACAATGCGGTCCAATCCAGCATCACGTGACTATACACTTCCTCCTTCATCCCGGAAGGAGGAAGTGTTTGTAATCATGTGACCGCCACGTGGACCGCATCGTGGGAGGCGCTGAGGGACGGACCGAAGAAGACGTCAGACAGGTAAGCTTGACCAACCCCCCCCTTCCCCAGGTATCTGGGTGAAATCCTGATAGCAACTATCCAGATTCATTCGATTTTGAGCCCATCCCTGACTGGAAACTGCATAAAGACATACGACACACATTATTGTTTGCACCTGACTGCTGCCTGATTATGTTTGGGGAAAACCTGCTGAACACTTCTCGTGATGTAGTAGGCTGGAGCTGTGACCGTGTTCTTCTGTTTTTGTTTTAAGGCCGGTCTTTACGTAGATGCATGTTGCATTTTTCTTTTTTTTTCTCTCTCTAACCCATTTGGTTTTGCGTCTTGTTTCAGAGGAAAGGAAAAGAACCAACAGAGCACATGCCTGAGGTCATCCTAAATAACTTCTCCACACGACTGGGTCACTCTATCGGGCGAATGTTTGCATCTCTCTTCCCACATGACCCTCACTTTGTTGGGCGTCAGGTAGCCACTTTCCACAACCAGCGAGACTACATCTTTTTTAGATACCACAGGTAACCACTTCCTGTCTACCCTAAGTAGAATGGTATATGCTTCCCGTGTTGCAGGCACTGGTCTCCATCTTAGCTTTAATGAACAACCTTCATCACCACAACGTCCAACATGTTTCTAATCTCCGCCCACAGGTACATCTTCAAGAGTGAGAAGAAAGTCGGAATCCAGGAACTCGGACCTAGATTCACATTAAAACTGAGATCCCTTCAGAAAGGAACGTTTGACTCCAAGTATGGAGAGTACGAGTGGGTTCACAAGGTTTGTGTCTCACACAGAACATCACATAACTTTTCTTTGTTGTTTTACTCTGGTTAAAATGTTATCTTTTTATCTCCTTATTACAGCGACATGAAATGGACACAAATCGAAGAAAATTCCACTTATGAACATCTTGTCGCGTGGGACCATCGCCAAAGTGTGCAGTGCCTTCATCAGGACTGAGAGAGACTCTACAAAATCTATTTTTCCCAGAACAGCTCCCTCTGCTGATTGTAAATAAAGATATTATTATTAGGTCATGTCTCTCAGCTGGATTCTTTAAGAGGATATAAATTTTGTGATTATATAAATTTAATGATTTAAAGTGGACCTGAACTCTTGCACAGAGAAATGCACCCTGTATGTATTTAGAGAGTTTAGCCTGTCTAATTCCCCCTCAACTGTGACTAATTACAAGTTGTGATCTGATCTCTAAGCTGTGTCAGCTCAGGAACCTCCTGCCTTGGCAGAGCAGCTAATTTGTAAACACACAGGATGTTAACCCTATGTCTGCTTCCATGAAATCAGAAAGTAGACACTGCAGATTTATGGCAGGATTTGTAGTGGCTATAAATGTTTTTCTTTAAAGGTTGTTATGCTGCTGCTTATCTTTTAGAGCAGAGGAAGTTCTGAGTTCAGGTCCGCTTTGAAAGATTACTAAAAACTAAACACCAGACCAAATATGCTGCATTTTAAAATGAACCTGAAATGAAAATTAACATTAAAATCTTCAGTGTACTATGGATGATAAATAGAACATAAGTGAGTCTAATTTTTATTTTCATATTAACCACTTAAGCCCAACTGGACGAGATTTCTCGTCCAGTTGGGCTGCGCGCACTCCCGCGGGTCACGCGCGCTCCCGCGGGCCCCCCCGTGCGCGCCCCCGCTGCGGGCCGCTATCCCACCGATCAATGAAAGGGATTATAAATCCCTTTCGCTGATCGGACCCCCCCGGAGAAAAGCCGACAGCATCTCTTCAGATGCTGCGGCTTTTCTGAGCTCTGGGCTCCTTTCTTCTGCCTGGGAGCGAGATCGATCGCTCCCAGGACTTTTTGATTCTGGCCATCTTGTGGCCAAATAGCTAATTACACCCAAAAAAAAAATAGTTTTCAAACTAAACATATACATGTATTAAAAAAAACCCTGTTTACCTCCCACACCAAAAAATACCCACATACAAGTTTACATTAAAAAAAAAAAAAAATTACAATAATAAAAAAAAAAAAACAACAAATAGTTACCTAAGGGTCTGAACTTTTTAAATATGCATGTCAAAGGAGTATATCAATATGATTTAATAAATTATGGGCTTCTAAACAGTGATGGATGCAAAACGGAAAAAATGCACCTTTATTTCCAAATAAAATATTGTCGCCATACATTGTGATAGGGACATAATTTTAACGGTGAAATACCCGGGGCATATGGGCAAATACAATACGTGAGTTTTATTTATGGAGGCATGTATTATTTTAAAACTATAATGGCTGAAAACTGAGAAATAATGAATTTTTTCCATTTTTTTCTTATTCTTCCTGTTAAAATGCATTTACAGTAAAGTGGCTCTTAGCAAAATATACCACCCACAGAAAGCCTAATTGGTGGCGGAAAAAACAAGATATAGATCAATTAATTGTGATGAGTAGTGATAAAGTTATTGGCAAATGAATGGGGGGTGAAAGTTGTTCGGATGTAAAAAAAATTTCAACCCTTCGGGCTTAAGTGGTTAATGGCTTAATTTTATAAGATTGCATTTTTTTTTATAACTGCCACTAGTGAGCACCCAGCCTACAGAGCATTTACTTTTATAGCTGTTAAATCCAGTTTCTTGGCCGTATGAGATTTACCCATACTTCCCATTAAAGAGAACCAGAGATGAAGCACCCTCTTGTATTTTACCTTATAAATCGGTGGGAACATGACAGTAAACACCTAATCTGCTCTTTGTTTCATTGTTCTCTGTTTAATCTGATTTGTCACCTCTGATAAGAATTCCTGACTGAGCACTCAGTCTAGCTTTGCTACGGAAAGATTATAGCTGAGTGTCTTCTCTGGTGTCTTTTCAAGCCCAAGCCTGCCCCCTTGTGGCTCTGCTATAATGATTCAGCTATAATCATTCCCAGCAAAGCCAGACTGAATGCTCAGTCCGGGATTCTTATCACAGCTGATAAGACACTTTTTAGCAGTGAGGATGAAACAGAGCATGGTAAGTGTTTTCTCTAATGTTCCCACTGATATATATATATATATATATATATATATATATATATATATATATATATATATATATATATATATATATATATATATATATATATATATATGTGCTTTGTCTGTGGTTCCCATTAAAGAGGAAGTAAGTTTCCTAGCACTGTAGCATACACACTACATAATCTTCTGCTGAGAATCTAGCATGTGTACAGCTGCCCAACGCTGAGTGATGAATAAGCCCATTGTGCCCGCTGGGCAGCACTCGCTTGTATGCTACAATGTCAGAATATTGCCAATTTACAGGCGAGGTACACATTAAATGTATTCTACAGCATTCTGGAGGTGCGGTTTAATAGATATTCTGTACAATAACATTTGCTAAATGAGGCTACTTTTTGTCGGACTGATCAGTCACAAGCGCCATTTGACTCCAATTACATGCAGTGGCCAGTAACCTTGCTTGCCACGGTTTAAAATGTGGCAGTGTTACCAAGCAGTAAAAAAGTCACATGGCGTCTCAGATGCAACTCCATGGGGAAGGACACCGCCTTGGCCACCAAGTGCAAGCATCCATCCAGTGCACCAAATAGCCTTAAGCTGCCTGTGGAAAAGAAGCCTATAGGTGACACCTTCACCAATTTATAGATGTTCAGCAATCCTAGCTGCCTGCACACTCCCATCAGTACTTAAGGAGGCATGGCTACAGCTGGCAGCACTCATTCTCCTCCCCCTATGCCAGCGCTGGGCAAACTACAGCAGGTGGCCAGATTCCTCTCCTCTCTCTCTGCAGAGTTACGAGCGGGCTACTTGAAACTCGCCTCACTCACAGATTCCCACGTCACGTAATACGCCGGCACTTCCTGATGTCACGTGACATTCTGTTGCCATGGAGACATGATGCAGGAATCGGTGAGCGAGGTGAATTTCAAATACCCCGTTGCCCGCAGCTCTGCAGGGGGGGGGGGGGGAATTTAAGGAATGTGGTTCAGGCCGCTTAACGTTTTGTGCAGCCCTGCCTTATGCCTATGTGACAACATTGGAAGCACTGTAGCTGGATTGGTTTTGAGTACAGATAGTAAATGAGATGCCAATTTCTGACTTGTGTGGTTTGGAATCAGGCCAATCAGCAATAAGTTTATTTGATTCATCCAATTCCAAGCTAAATATTTTGCATGCAATGCATCTTATCTTATTGAATATTCCCATTTATAAGCAGGCAGCTGGGGGTTCTAAGCTTGTTCACTTCAAGTTAGCGGAAGATTGAATACTCGCCTACCAGTAATTTTCCTTTCCTGATGCATCCATGGCAGCACATTGGGTAGTGGCTCCACCCCCCTACCCCATAGAACCAGTGAATATTTAAATAGGATTAAGAGGCGGTGCTCGCTGTCTTTGTAGCTAGTAGCCTCACCAAATAATCGGGAGGGATCCATGTGCTGCCATGGATGCATCAGGAAAGGAAAATTACCGGTAGGTGAGTATTCAATTTTCCGCTCTCCTTATGCCTCCATGGCAGCACATTGGGATCTAACTAGTATCAAAATAAGGGAGGGAGCATAAATGTTTGCTAAAGAAAAATAAATTTATTTCAAATTAGATACAGAGGAGGATATTATTGCTCTCCCAAACTCAAGTGCAGTTGATGATGACACATCCACTTTATAGTGGGAAATAAACGTATTAATAGTCGACCAATTGGCTGCTTAACAGATCTTTGAGGCTGTAACATTGGCGAAGGCGGCCCAAGAAGAAGAGATACTCCCCGTAGAATGCGCCTTGATATCTGGTAAGGGTATATTGACAGCCCGGTAAGCCCCTTGTATCACCTTCACCAACCATGACGAAATAGTCCTGGATGAAGCTTGATGACCTTTACGGTACCCTGCTGGAACTATAAACAAATAATCCGTTTTACGAATCTCTTTCGTTGCCTGTAAGTAAGTTAGCAAGGCTCTTGAAACGTCCAGACAGTGAAGGGTTGTATTGTCCTTGTCATGAAGGGCTGGTAGTGTCCATTCCTGATTGATATGATAAGTTGTAGAAACTTTAGGAAGGAAGTAATCCATAGGTCTCAGACGCACTCTGTCGTGAAAAAAGGTAAGGAAAGGTTCTTTACAGCTGAGAGCCTGAAGATCGGACACTCTGCAAGCCGAAGAAATGGCTACCAAGAATACAGTTTTCAACGTTAGATTCCATAGTGAAGATTCCGAGAGGTTCAAAGGGTTGAGTTGTGAGTGTTTAGAACAAACGGTAAGTCCCATTTTTCATACAATCCTTCAGGGCAAGGTGAGACGTCGCTCCTCCCAGACGCAGGAACAGACAGCACTCCCCCTATAAAAAAGTCACATGGTCAGTACACCCTCAGTGCTGTTTGTTCCTGCGTCCAGGCAGGTCGGCATCTCCCCTGGGAGTGGGACCTGTGTGCTGGGCTGCAGGTTGCATTCCTTAGGGTGGGCTGAGACTGTGGCACTGAGGCAGTCTAGCCCATCGTCCCATGCTGGAACTTTTTGTGGGACTTGCCTACCTTTCTTCCCCTATGAGGGGCAGCAAGAGTAGAGGGCGTGGAGGCTTCCCCTGGTGATCGGTGGAGCGGAGACCGGAGGTAATCGGCAGCTGACGGTGCAGAGCGGGTCTGTTTGCACGTGCAGAGAAGTGCTGACTCTTCCTGGTCGGATGCGAACGGATGTGCGCATGTCGCCTACGTGACGCATAGTTTCCGGCGGGTAGGCCGGAACTCGCGTCTTATTGGAGGCTGGCTGTCTGTCTCTCAGTTTCTTCCGGTCCCGCCTCTCCTACACTGATTGCCGGAAGATATTTCAGGGGAAAGCCGCGCGGCTGCAGTCGGTGAGAGACAGCGTCTTGGGCTGGATGTGGACAGATCATGTCGGCCACAGACAAGACGGAAAGCAGCTCAACGGCTCAGAAGGTGAGATGGCTGAATCTCGTTCTGGGGCTGTTTGTATATTTGCTCACTTTGATAACATTTAGAGAGGGGATATCTCTGATGTTGTTTGTTTATTGGGCTATGTATTTCAGGTGAAAGGGTCAGAGTCGGCTGACAAGACCAGGCCTCCACCTACATACAAAAGATGTCCAGTGTGTAATGCTAAATTGGCGTTGCCATATGCAAAGACCTTATGCCAATTATGTATGGATAAGGTTATGGGGGAGCAATCAGGTCCTTCTGTGCAGGACACTTTGAAAGCATTTAGAGAGGAGATTAATGCCTCATTAGAATCATTTAAATCATCCCTCTCTAGTTCAGGACAGTCATCATCACAGGATGTTGGGGTGGTGCCTGCTCTAGAAACTGATAGTCTGGAAGTCACGGAGACAGGGGTCAGCTCTGATGATTCAGACAATAGAGAGATGGACTCAGAGTCAAACTCTAGATTTAAGTTTCGCATTGAGGATACTGAGATGTTGATTGCAGCTATCAATGATACTTTAGAAATAAATAAGGATAATTCAGCTAGCCTTTCTGTCCATGATCAATTGTACAAAGGTATGGAAGAAAGGGAAGGGCTGGTGTTTCCTGTGCATAAGGCTATCAAACAGTCCATACTGAAGGAATGGACTGATCCAGAAAAAAGACTTTTATTATCCAAAGCATTAAAACGAAGGTTTCCGTTTTCTGCAGAGGATACTACTCTTTGGGATAGATGTCCTAAATTAGACACCCCGTTTTCCCAGGTAACAAAGCAGGGAGATCTGGCGTTTGAAGATCTTGGAGGTCTTAAAGATCCGATTGACAAAAAATTGGACGCGTATCTTAAACGATCTTGGGAAGCTAGTGCTACGTCGTTCAGACCAGCAGTTGCTTCCACCTGTGTGGCGAGGACACTTGAATTGTGGATTAATCAGTTAAAGTCTAGCATTTTAGCAGGTGCCTCGGTGGAGCAATTATTAAATTCTATTACAATTTTGCTCAAAGCCGCGGCATATTTGGCCGATGCTTCGGCCGAATTGGTTAGGTTCACGGCTAGGTCCACAGCCTTGATAAATGTTTGCCGTAGAGCCTTGTGGCTGAAAACTTGGGATGGCAATCTTACATCAAAAAATAGGTTATGTGGCGTTCCGTTCACAGGAGACCTTCTCTTTGGTCCGGAGCTGGACTCAGCTCTAGAGAGGACTTCTAATAAAAAGAAAACGTTCCCTAGAAAGCAGAAATTGGTGCCTAATAAAACTTTTTTTCGTAGGCCCAAAATTAATCAAAGGGAGCAGGCAAAAGATCAAAAGAAAGGTAAAAGATGGGCTTTTGATAGATCAGGAAAGGGGGGTTTCAGAGCTAAGGCTCTTGAAGCCCCGTCTAAACCGCAGTGACTCTTTTCTGGCGGTGGGGGGAAGATTAAGATACTTTTACCATGCGTGGAGTCAGTTGACGAAAAGTCCATTCATTCGTCAACTGATTCGATTCGGGTATCGCATAGAATTTGCCCACCCTCCTCCGTCGAGATATGTAATATCAGAGCCACCAAGAGACCCAGCTCTGGCTCCAGAGATTCTGGAGATCTTACAAAATATGTTGGATCAAAAGGTAATTCGAAAAGTACCACTAAAAGAACAAAAGAAGGGGTTTTATTCGACAATTTTTGTAGTAAAAAAACCCTCAGGGAAGTACAGATTGATTCTAAATCTGAAGACCCTGAATCCATTCATGAAAAAGAAAAGATTTCGGATGGAATCAATTTTTTCCGTGAGGGATCTGTTGTTTCCAGGAGCGTTCATGGCGTCTCTGGATCTAAGAGACGCCTACTGGCACGTTCCGATTCACGTAAAGTCACAGGAATTCCTGAGGTTTGCGGTAAGGGTAAACGGGGTTGTGATGCATTTCCAATTCGTTTGCCTCCCGTTTGGAATAACTTCTGCCACAAGAATGTTCACCAAAATTCTGGGAGAAGCTTTAATTCCTATAAGAGAAAAGTCGATACTGGTGATTCCATACCTAGACGACTTACTGTTATTAGCCAATTCAGTGGAGGAGATGGAAAACGTATTAAAGGTAGTTTCCAACCACCTTCAGTCTCTGGGTTGGATAATCAATCTGGACAAGTCATCACTTGTTCCGAGTCAGAAAATAATTTTTCTGGGAATATTAATAGACTCAACAAGTCAGAAAATGTTCCTTCCACCGGAAAGGGTGGTGAAATTAAAAGGGGCGGTGCAAGGTTTACAGAAAGACCCGAGTCCATCCTTGAGAACGATTTCTCGAGTGGTGGGTCTAATGTCTTCCACAATGGTGGCAGTACCGTGGGCGTTAGCTCATTTGCGGAAGTTACAGACATTTCTACTACAAAACTGGGACGGGCGTCCTCAGACGCTGGATTTCAGGGTAGGCATCACAGAAACTGTTGTGTTATCTCTTCAGTGGTGGTTGATGGAATCAAATCTTGTGAAGGGCAGTCTTTGGAGAAATCCAACAGACTTCATCCTAACTACGGATGCAAGTTCGTGGGGATGGGGGGCCCACATAGGACACAAAGCGTTTCAGGGGAAGTGGACAAAAACCGAATCCCTAAGGTCATCCAATTGGAGGGAGCTAAAAGCGGTGCAGTTGGCTTTACTGGAGTTACAGTCGACAGTAAACCAGTCTCATCTACTGATTCAGTCAGACAATATGACTGTAGTGGCATTCATAAACAAGCAGGGAGGCACGCGATCCCCGTTATTACAGGAGGAAGCGGAGAAAATTTTATCATGGGCAGAAAGCCATGTATTATCCTTGAGAGCACTTCATCTCAAGGGAACATTAAATATGGATGCAGACAAGCTGAGCAGGAACAGGCTTCTATCCTCAGAGTGGTCTCTGAACAAGGAAGTGTTCCAGTATATAACAGAAAGATGGGGAATGCCAACAATAGATTTGTTTGCAACAGAGGAAAATTGTCAGGTCAAACAATTTTTTTTTCGTTGAATCCGAGGAACAATTGTATGGGAGTGGATGCGTTCAATCAGAAATGGGATTTCCCCCTTCTGTACGCATTCCCACCACTGACTCTAATTCCGGCAGTACTAGACAAATGGAGAAGTTGCAGAGCTCCGATGATAATGATTGCTCCGATCTGGCCAAGAAGGAGTTGGTTTGCAAGGATCAGGTATCTGTCGTCAGGGGAGCCTTGGCGACTTCCAGAAAGACCAGACTTACTCCATCAGGGGGAAATATGGCATCCTCATCCAGGCAGTCTGAGTCTGGCGGTTTGGATCCTGAGCTAGTGTTGCTTAGGAAGATGGGGGTGTCGGATAAGACGGCTGGTACTTTAATTTCCAGCCGTAAAGAGGTGACAAGAAAAATTTACTTGAAATACTGGAAAACTTTTCATTCCTGGTTAAAAGACTCAAAGTTTGATAGCCTTTCCATTCCAGCGGTTTTGGATTTTCTCCAAGACGGTTGGGAAAAAAGAATATCAGTCAGTACTTTGAAAGTACAGATTTCAGCCTTGTCGGCTTTTTCAGGCATTCCAATTTCTTCCTCACCTTTGATTATAAGGTTTATAAAAGCAGTGTCTAGGAAAGTCCCAATGTTTAAGCCGTATGTTTCACCTTGGGATCTGTCTGTAGTTCTAAACGGTTTGTGTAAGAGTCCGTTTGAGCCTTTGCAGAATGCGTCATTAAAGTTGTTGACTTTTAAAACAGTGTTTCTGGTGGCAGTGACTACGGCAAGGAGAGTGAGTGAGATCCAAGCCTTATCAATAAAGAGCCCGTATTTTCAGGATTTTCAGGATAGACTTATTCTTCAGACGGATCCTAAATTTTGTCCCAAAGTTATGTCAAAATTTCATAGGTCACAAGATATTGTGCTGCCTACTTTTTCGGTAAACCCAAAAAGTGAGAAAGAAGAGTTTTTTCACATGCTAGATGTTAGGAGATGTGTATTAGAATATATAGACAGAATTGCAAATATCAGGAAATCAGATTCCTTATTTATTCTGCATTCAAGTAGGAACTTGGGTCAGAGGGCTTCAAAATCCACTATAGCCGGTTGGATCAAGCTAGCTATTGTTGAGGCATATAAGATTATGGGAGCTGAGGTTCCAGCATCATTTAAAGCACATTCCACTAGAGCTATGGCAACGTCATGGGCTAATCATGCAGGCGCTTCACCTGAGCAGATTTGTAAAGCGGCTACGTGGTCAAGCTTTTCAACATTTATTCGTCATTATCGTATTGATGCAATGTCGGCTAATGACCAAGCGTTTGGAAGAAAAGTTCTCCAAGCGGTGGTCCCACCCTGAGGTTGTATTACTTGTTAATCGTCTCACCTTGCCCTGAAGGATTGTATGAAAAAATCAGAGTTAGTACCTGCTAACGATGTTTTGAACAATCCTTCAGGGCAACGATCCCACCCGGGTGTTAGTGTTTTGTCTGTGTGAAATAGTGGCACATTGTGGGTTAGTGGTTGTTCACCTGTCCGGTACTTGGCTTAACGCACTGAGGGTGTACTGACCATGTGACTTTTTTATAGGGGGAGTGCTGTCTGTTCCTGCGTCTGGGAGGAGCGACGTCTCACCTTGCCCTGAAGGATTGTTCAAAACATCGTTAGCAGGTACTAACTCTGATTTTTGGAAATATAGGTTTTGTTGGTGATTTTAGTTTAATTGTTGCCAGTAGAAATTGTTTTATCAGTGGATGAAGAGCCCACCGATAATCAGTCAGGGCTGAGATGGTTGAGATCTGTACCTTGATCGCATTGTAGCTCAGATTTTTGTCTAAACCTGTTTGAAGGAAAGCAAGTATGTGGTTAGGCTGAGGGTGCAACGGATTGAAGGATGATGTTTTGGCAAATTCCGTGAATTTATCCCAGATTCTATAGTATGTGGAGTTGGTAGAAGGTTTCCTGGCTTGTAAAAGAGTATTGATTACTTCTGGAGTATGTCCTAGGCTTTCCAGTTTCCTCCTCTGAACCTCCATTCCACTAAGTTCAGACGTGCTGGGTTTGGATGAAGAAGTGGACCCTGACTCAAAAGGTCCTGCCTGCAAGGAAGCTGTAGTGGATCCTCAGTTGACAACTGTAATAGTAGTGGGTACCACGGACGGCGTGGCCAGTTCGGAATTACCGCCAGTAACGTGACTGGTTCCCGAATCAGTCTCCTTAAAGGGGAACTGAAGAGAGAGGTATATGGAGGCTGTCATGTTTATTTCCTTTTAAGCAATACCAGTTGCCTGGCAGCCCTGTTGATCCTCTGCCTCTAATACTGTTAACCATAGCCCCTGAACAAGCATTCAGTATATCAGGTGTTTCAGTGGTTCAGACTTTAAAGTCAGATCTGACAAGACTAGCTGCATGCTTGTTTCTGGTTTTATTCATACTACTGCAGAGAAATAGACCAGCAGGGCTGCCAGGCAACTGGTATTGAATAAAAGGAAATAAACACGACAGCTCTCTCTTCAGTTCCCCTTTAAGATTGTATATTAGAGGGACTGGAGGGAATACATAGCCCACTTCGAAGTTCCAAGGCGATGTTATGGCGTCTAGGGCTTCTGCTTCTTTGAAAGGATACCTCGCAAGGAATCTGTGGCATTTCTTGTTCTGAAAGGAAGCCATAAGATCCACTTCTGGCCATTCCCAGTGGTGACAAATCAGGTTGAATGTCGCATGATTGAGAGACCACTCGTTATTGTCCATATGTCTGCGACTGAGAAAGTCTGCCTCCGTATTGATAGATCCTGGGATATAAACAGCCATTAGAGATATCCGGTTGTTCTCCGACCAGGCCAGAATCTGATTCGCTACTTGCCAAAGTGATGGGCTGCGTATGCCTCCCTGCCTCTGAATATGAGACTGATCTTGTTGTCTACTCTTGACAGTTCTTCCCGTATATCTTGCTTTGAAAATAACGTAGAGCACACAGCACTGCCTTCAGTTCTAGATAGTTCGACGAATTCCTGGAAGTTGGTATGCTCCAGGTCCCCTGGGCTAACTGGCCCTCGCAGGTTGCTCCCCAACCGTGTCTGCTGGCATCCGTTGTGATAATTATCGGAATCTCTGGTACCAGATGTATCCGGGACTCTATATTTTCCTTCACTAACCACCACTGCAAGCTGTTCTTCATCTGAGGAAGTATTTGAATTCGTTGGTTCTTATGTTCCTTGTTCCATTGGGCTAGGAATCCCAGTTGAAATTCCCTCGTGTGGTAGTGTGACCAAGGTAGCATAGGTATGGTCGCCGTAAGCGTACCTATTAGTTTGAGACATTTCCTTGCCGAACATGAAGTGGTTAGAATCATATTCGAGACCCTGTCCTGAATTATCGTGATCTTCTCTGTCGGAATTGAAATTGCGTTGATATGTGTCTGAAATCGAGCTCCAAAAAAGACTAAGTCTTGAGATGGCTCTAGTTGACTTTTCACTTGATTATCCAACCGAATCTGGTCAGAGTGCGTAGAAGATAGATCTGTGATGAAGGAGAAGTGCTCGGTCTGCTGCTACTAGGAGGAGATCGTCAAGATAATGATATAGACGTAGTCCCTGCGTTCTGAGTAGAGCAACCACCGATACTAACACTTTTGTAAACGTTCTCGGGGCGATCGAGATCCCAAATGGGAGGCATCGGAACTGGTAGTGATCTTGATCTAAGGCGAACCTCAGGTAACGTTGCATGTCGTCTCGGATTTGAATGTGGAGATATGCATCTTCTAAATCGACAGACAGCATCCAGTCTCCCTTGGTTATCGCATGACAGTTTGAAGCGACTCCATCTTGAAACTGTCTAACTGAATATGCCGGTTTAGCCTCTTTAAGACTAAGACTGGGCGTAGCTTTCCCGATTTCTTCTCCTCCAGAAACAGTGGGGAATAAAACCCCCGACCTCTTTGTTGTAAAGGTACCTGAGATACCGCCTGTTTATTAACTCTGCCACGTATGAGTATAAGATGTCTCTCTTCTCTGGTGATTTCGGAATTTTTGTTGGGATAAAGTTGTCTGTCGGGAGTCTCCTGAATATCCAAGAATGTCCCTGCGCCACTGTGTTTAATACCCAGTGAGAACTGATTTCCAGACTTCGCTGTAAGTTTTTAATCTGGCACCTACAGGGACATTTTGGACATGCGTACCATCAAAAAGATTTCTTTTGATTTGAAGTAAGCTCCGAAGTCTTCTGCTTTGTTGCACTATTGAAAGAAGATTGGCCACCTTGCCAATTCCTTTTAACATTCTTGCCTGGTCTGTACGATCTTGCGTTTCTAAATCTGGTTTGTTGCTGAGAAGAAGAGGTAGGGAACTGTTTGCCCGGTCGTCTATCTTGAGGAATGAGGCCTGATTTTCCGCCTCTGACCCTACTGATTGCAGAGTCCATCTTCCCCCCCGAACAGGGCTTTGCCATTATAGGGAATCTTGCACCAAGAGAGTCGTGAGTTGGTATCTGCTGACCAGGATTTCAGCCATAGTGAACGCTTAGCCATGACAGCATATAGCATTGCTCGAGATGAATTCCTTACAATGTCAAAGGCAGCCTCGCCAATGAAGTCGCCAGAAAGCTTCAGATCGTCTAAAGAAGAAGTAATCGAATCTATGTCCGCACCTGATCTCACTGCCGATTCCACATTCTCTGCCCAGACTCTGATCGCTTTTCCCACCGAAGCTAAGGCCACCCCTGGTCTACAGGCTCCCCCAGCCGCAAGATATACTTTCCTCAGGTCCATATCAGTTTTCCGCTGAAGAACATCCCTAAACGAGATTGCATCTTCTTAAGGAAGTGTCATATGCTTCGCCAACCTTATAATAGAGGCATCAACAGAAGGTGCATTATCCAAAGGTTTAGATTCCTGCTCTCCTAACGGATAAAGTTTTTGAAGTCTGTTAGACAGTGGAGGTTTCTTTTCCAACTTTTGCCACTCTTCCTTAACCACTTCATCAATTTCGATCAGAAATGGAAAAGACTCCTATTAGACCTACCGGTAATGGAGTTTCTGATTGTCATCCGGGACAACCTGAGATCCGGTCCCGCCCCGGATCTGTGGAAACACGAATCCAAGAAGATTAAAAGTCCCCGCCCACCCTCCATACTCAGTGCGTCTGAAAGTATATAAGACTAGAAACACCAAGATGAAGGAAGACATAAAACACCAAAAAAGGTGAATGTACTAGATCCCAGTGATCTTAACTGTAACAAGAAAGGTGCGCAGTCGAGATAGGGAAAGGGTTATAATGTTTGTCCCGGATGACAATCAGAAACTCCATTACCGGTAGGTCTAATAGGAGTCTTTCTCTAATTGTCATCTGGGACAACCTGAGAGATAAACAAGAAAGTCTTTATAGCAAAAAAAGACTAACCTAGGGAGGGACCACCGCCTGGAGCACCTTTTTGCCAAACGATTGATCTTGTTGAGACAGTACATCCACTCTGTAGTGCTTGATAAAAGTTGATGCACTTGCCCATGTTGCCGCTTGACAAATTTGTTGAATGGTGGCTCCTGCTCTTTCCGCCCAGGATGTAGATAGAGAACGGGTTGAATGAGCCTTAATATTAGGTGGTAAGGGACAATTACTACACTCATATGTTATGGATATGGTCTGTCTAATCCATCTAGCAATGGTCTGTCTGGATGCCTGCTGCCCCTTATTTTTCCCTGAAAATAAGATAAATAGGCTGCTTGACTTTCTAATTTCTCTTGATCTCGAAAGGTATACTAGTAGACATCTCTTTACGTCCAAATAGCGAAATTCTTCCTCCTTCTGTCCCGAAGGGTTGCCACAAAAGGAAGAAAGAATAATGTCCTGAGACCTATGAAACTCAGAGACTACCTTAGGTAGATAGGCCGGATCAGTCCTGAGCCTGACACTATCAGGGCAAATGATTAGAAAGGGATCTTTGATAGATAACGCCTGTAAATCACTTATACGTCTAGCCGATGTAATTGCGATCAAAAATGCTAATTTCAAGGTAAGGAATTTCATCTCAATCTCTTCAATGGGTTCAAAGGGTGCCTTTGTTAAACACTTGAGGACCAGGGATAAATCCCATTGTGGAAATACTTTCTGTCTTACTGGTGTAGACCTCTGTAGTGCTTTGAAGAAATTCTTTACAACTCTTCCTGCGCTAGATGCCTATCTAATAGTATTGAAAGTGCTGAACATTGAACCTTAAGGGTACTAAGTGCCAACTTCATGTCTGCACCTTCCTGAAGAAACTCTAAAATTGAACTAGTCAAATTCTGATCTCTAGTTCTAGTTCCACACCAGGCTAGATAAACCTTCCAAACCTTTCGGTATATCTTCTGAGTTACTGGCTTTCTACATTTCATTACAGTGTCAATTACCTTCTCCGAAAGGCCCTTATTCCTCAAGATTACCCTTTCAGGATCCAGGCGGCCAGTCTGAATAACTGTGGCCTGGGGTGGATGAGAGGGCCCTGGATTAGCAGATCTGGCCGAGCTGGCAGGAGAAAAGGCGGAGCCACTGCCCACCTCCGCAGGGTCGCATACCATGGTCGTTTCGGCCATAGTGGAGCTATCAGGATCATGTTCCCTCTCTCCCTTTGAAATTTCCCCAATACCTGAGGTAACAGTACTGTTGGAGGAAATGCATAGGAGAGGTTGAAGTCCCAAGGGAAGCTGAGGGCGTCCAACCCCAGAGATCTCTGGCACCTGTGCAGGGAGAAAAATTGGTCCGTCTTTGCATTCGTCGGGGATGCAAAGAGATCTACCTCTGGGATACCGAATTTGTTTATCACCATCTGAAAAACCTCCGGATGAAGTTCCCACTCTGACTGATTCACCTGATGACGACTTAAAAAATCTGCCTCTACATTGAGAGTCCCCTTTATGTGGATCGCCGACAAAGATAGAACCTGAGGTTCTATCCAGTCCAGAGTCTCTGAGCATAGGCGCCTGAGCTCGATTGATCTCGTGCCTCCTTGTTTTGCCAGATAAACCACCGTCGTGATATTGTCGGAAAATACTAACACGTGCTTCCCTTCTATCAGGGATTGAAAAGATAGAAGTGCTTTCTGCACTGCCAGTAACTCTCCGAAGTTGGACGATTTCTTTGCAATTTGCTGCGTCCAATGCCCCTGAGCATGATGGCCCAACATCGTTGCGCCCCATCCTCAAGAGCTTGCATCTGTAAAGATCTTTATTGGTTCCTCCTGTCTCCAAAGACGTCCTTTGGTTAGATTCTGAGAGTCCAACCACCAGACCAGACTGGACTTTACTACCTCTGGGATAGCTATCTGTGAGTCTAGGGAAAGTTTGGACCTGTCCCAATTTGCCAAAAGCAGAGACTGGAGATCTCTGCCGTGGTGTTGGGCCCAGGTGACCGCTGGAATGGATGCTGAGAACAATCCTAGAACTCGCATGATCTGGCGAAGAGAACTCTTTTGCTGTCTGCATAGCAGATCTACTTCCCCCCTGGATCTTTGCAATCTTTTCGGGTGGTAAGTAGATCCTCCTTTCTATCGAATTTATCCTGTATCCTAAAAACACAATCTCCTGTGCTGGATTCAGGGCTGATTTCTTGTAATTTACTAACCATCCCACTTGGGATAGGAGGGAAATCACTGTATCTCTGTGAGCTCTGGCCAGAGCCTCTGTTTCTGCAAACAGGAGGAGATCGTCCAGGTATGGGACAATCGCTATTCCCTGTATCCTGAAAATCTTCATAACCTCTGCTAATATTTTTGTAAATATTCGGGGTGCCGAGGCTATCCCAAAGGGAAGGGCCTGAAATTGGAAATGTCGAATCTGGTCCTGAGACCTGATTGCGAACCTCAAAAACCTCTGATGGCTGGAATAAATGGGAATGTGCAGATATGCGTCGGAAAGATCTATTGACACAAAATATTCCATGCCCTGTAATAGGGCCCTCACTGAATAAATGATTTCCATCCTGAACTTCTTGTATGTCAGGAATGGGTTGAGAGATTTCAGATTCAGGATGAACCTGAATTCCCCATTTGCCTTCTTTACTAGAAAGACATGGGAGTAGTAACCCTGGAATAATATCTCCTGGGGTACTGGAATTATAACTTTCTTCTCTAAAAGTTTCAAAATTTCCATCTCCAAACCCCTGGCCTTTTCTGGGTCCTTTGGAGTTGGATTCACAAATTTTCTTTGTGGGGGGGGGGGGCTTGAAAACTGAAGACGATAACCCGTCTTGATTATCTGAAAAACAAAAGGATCGGGATTTAACTTTTCCCATTCGACTTGAAAATAAATTAGCCTCCCTCCAACTGGTAAATCGTCATTTACTCGGCTTGGGGGGCTCCGTCTTTCCGAGAGTGAACCCCCCTTTTCCTTTCCCTTTGGGAAAGGACCACTTCCTCTGCACATTCCTATTTTTTGGAAGGTTAGAGTCCTGTTTCTTGGGAACAAACGGTCTCTTTCCCTTGAAACTCTTCTTTTTGTTAGGAAACTGCTTCCCTTTTTCTGCTGAACGGGATAATACTTCTTCCAGACCAGATCCAAACAAGAGACTACCCTCAAATGGAATAGAACATAATCTGTTCTTTGAGGTCTGGTCCCCTTCCCAGGTCTTCAGCCACACTGCTCTCCTAGCCGAGTTAACGAGAGCCGTAGTGCGAGCTGATACCCGAATCAGTTCCGTAACCGCATCCGCTAAAAAAGCGACGGCTTTAAGGACGACCGGCAAGGACGCCGCATAATCCTTAATCGGAGCACCCTTAGAAATCTGATCAATAAGATTATCCATCCAAATTCTAAGGTTTCGGGAAATACAGGTGGCTGAAATACCTGGGATGAAACCAAAGGCAGCCGATTCCCAAGCTTTTTTGAGAAGCGCATCAATTTTCTTATCCATCACATCCTTGAGGACACCTGCGTCCTCAAAGGATACATCCGAGTCCTTAGAATATTGGGACAGGGATGCGTCAAGTTTAGGACATTTAGTCCATCTTTCAATTTCTGACTGAGAAAAGGGATACTTTCTCTTTGCTGACTTGGGAACGAACAGCGGCCTCTCAGGATTTTGCCACTGGGAAGTAATAATATCCTGTAAAGTTTTGTGGATAGGAAAAACTCTGCCCGAGGACTGACCTAACCCAAGATACACCTGATCCTGGGGAGTAATTTCCGGAACTGATTCCTTTATCTGTTCCGTGGTATATACTGCCTTAAGTAACTCAGAAGATTCCTCGGGGGAAAACAAAAATCTAGGCGTTTTTACCCTATCATCCCCCTCTGAACCCCCCGACTGAGGCTGCTCTCCCTCCTCCTGGGATACTGACACCTCTTCCCCTTCCTCTTCTCCCTCCTCTTCCTCGTCAGCTCCAAAAATATCAGGAAAGGAGTGATGGGAAGGAGTGCCGGAAAAGGGTCCTGGCAGAGACTCCTTAATTGGCTGCACCAAGGACTCTTTAAATTTTTCTCATGTTTCCTGCATATTTTTGTTAACAGTATCCATAACTTCCTTTAGGATGTTGGGAGTCTGGGAGGCCACAATAGCATCTATGCAAGCCTGACATAAATTTCTTGGGGCTTCTAAGGCTATTTTACTATTACATAAGCTACATCTTTTATATTTAGCTTGAGTGGATGTAGTAGTAGTAGTTTTAGGCTCAGATTTTGTCTGCAATAAAAACAAAGTACTGAGATGCCATCCTATACATTACATTGTCAAATGTGGTAGTAGGAAAGATATCCTCCAACTGGAGGCTTACCCCACTGGACCCTGATGGCAGTACCTGCGAAGAGGATCTGGGAGCAGAACTCGCCGCTTCCGACTCACGCTGCTGCTGAGGCTGCTCTCCCCTCTGAGGCTGCGACATCTCACTGCTGCCGCCTGCAGGTCTGATCGGAGACGCCAGGACCACGCTGCCTCACTTCCTGGCTTTCTCCAATGTTCCTCCTCCACGCCCACGTCAGACACCACGCAACGTCTGACCTCACTTCCGGCGTTCAATCAGCTCTCCGGATGCGCCTTGCAGAGCCGGCGTCTGATGGAGGAGGCGCGGCGTAACGGCCATACACCACGCGGAAGCCGTACACCGCTCCAAGAGGTCTGTAGTCCGCGCTGCTGCTGAGGCCGCCTCTGCTCTGCCTGCTGCCGCTAAGGACCACACAAAAAAACCTCCAGCGTACTCAAGACTCACCCTCTGGTGAGTCCAGAAAACAAAAAAACGGGAGCTTTGCTTCTAAGGTGTTTCCGTGGCGGAAACACAGATGAACTGAGGATGGAGGGTGGGCGGGGGCTTTTAATCTTCTTGGATTCGTGTTTCCACAGATCCGGGGCGGGACCGGATCTCAGGTTGTCCCGGATGACAATTAGAGAAAGTTTCTTTGGGGATAGTCGTCTGGCTGTAATATCTTTTCTTCTGTTTTGACTTGTCCACCTGATTATCCTGTTCTTTTGATTCCCATTCGATAGCCTGTTTAACTGATTGCACGAAAGGCTGCACTAACTGGAAATCAAAACCTGTCGCCAGTTCTTCCATCTGGATGTCATCGGTTGACAAAGACGTGTTTGGTTGTGCAGAGAGATCCGGATTCTGAGTAGACGGAGGTTTTGCGATAGATATATATATATATATATATATCTCCATTGATTCTTAGACCGCTTTCTTAATGAGGTCCGTCACATCAACTGACGCTTGTTCAGGTTCCGCAGCCATTTCCGTAAAACATCTGGCGCATACAAGCTTCCCATCCATAGTCTTGTCTCCACAGGCCCAGCATGCTTGCTGATGTCTTGTATGGTGAGGAGATCGGCTTCTTCTTGGTGATTTATTATCTCTGCATGAAGAACGGTGCTTGTCCGACTGCTGGGGAGCGACTTTTTGATCTGTGTTTATGTGAAGAATGGTGTTTTGAAGATGGTTCCTTCTTTGAAGATTTCTTCTTCTTGTCCTGTGTCTGTCTTCTGTGGCTGAAAGATATGTGACTAACATATAGTTGCACTCCCATTGATGCACACTTACCTGAAATAGCACCTACCTATCTATACCGCTGGTCTGTGTATGGCGCATAGGTGTCCATGAGGTAGCTGGCAATGTCAGCTGCAGAGGAAAATAAAGCAGGTATAGGAAAGGACAGTACAGAAAAAAAAATATATAGTATTGCCGCAACATAAAATGAGCAGGTCGACTTACATTAAGTAGATGCAAATCAGGGAACAGATTGTCACAACCGAGAGTTGCAGGAGCTAAATCAGCCGTCCAGGGTCCAGAACGCTTCATAGCGGCGAAAACGCCGTTCTGAGGTTAAATAGGCATTTCCGCTTGGTTCCAGAAACCGGAAGAACCACGCTGGTACGCATGGGGAGCCGGATGCGGCCAATAGGACGCATAGATCCGGCTGAAACCTCCGACGGAGGCGGTGCCCGATAGCTCCGCCTCCGTCACAGGCCGCACTCAGATTAGCAGAGGATTAACCTGCAGGTGGTGAACGCGGCAAGACAGCGAACACAGAGCCTTCCTAAGCCTATGTACTGTAAGTACAAAATAATATGCAAAGTAGGCTAGGAAGACTGAAGGAAAGGACACCGGCCAAACCCATTAGGGTTTATTTATAAAAGTGCAGGCATATATGGAGAAAATAAATGATATTTAATCACCAATGAGACATTATGTTGCACACTAGTCCCCCCAAGACCAGCAGAACGGGGGACATTCCACAAAAGCTCAATTTATGAACCAGATATGGGAACCTTCACGCACGGGAGGCAAGTGCATGTGAGACTGCAGGAAACAGTCAGGTAGGTGTAAAATAAAATATTTCTGCAGCAAACGCAGAGTAGGTCCATATGAGGTGAGGACTGAGGGAAAAAAAAAAAAAAAAAAAAACGACAGCGAGCACCCCCTCTTAATCCTATTTAAATATTCACTGGTTCTATGGGGTAGGGGGCGGAGCCACTACCCAATGTGCTGCCATGGAGGCATAAGGAAAGATAGATACTTACCTATGGAGAGGGAAGGCTGTGGATCCCATAGAGCCTCCCTGCTCCTCTGTGTCCCATAATTGCAGCTCTGCAACCAGTTGGGTGTTCTGTATAGAGGTATTGGACTTGGCTGCTCAAAAAAAAAAAAAAGTAAATGTAGGATGGTGCAGGAACGAGACAGGGAAGGATCTATAATATCCACAGCCTTCCCTCTACATGGGTAAGTAACCAGAAGAGAGTTTCATCTCTTCACATTCACTTAACCCTCCTGGCGGTTTATTAAAATCCGCCAGGGGGCAGCAAAGCAGTTTTTTTTTTTTTCATGCAGCGAGACAAGGTGCATCGGACAGCGGCGGCAATCGGATTGCACACGCAGCTAGCAAAGTGCTAACTGCGTGTAGCAAAAAAAAAATGTAAAAAAAATTATGCAAATCAGCCCAGCGGGGCCTGAGCGGTGCCTTCCGGCGCCATAGCCAGTGCTCAGCACGGGCTTACCGCCAGGGAGGTTAAAGGATTCCCGAGGTGACATGTGACATGATGAGATAGACGTGTATGTACAGTGCCTAGCACACAAATAACTATGCTGTGTTCCTTTTTTTTTTTTCTTTCTCTGTCTGAAAGAGTTAAATATCAGGTATGTAAGTGGCTGACTCAGACAGGAAGTGACTACAGTGTGACCCGCACTGATGAGAAATCCTCTGCTGTCCATCCCTGTTAATCTGTCAGTCTGTGCATTGTGCATATCAGTGATGAGCAACAGATTAAATCCAAATGAGTTTTATTCAGATTTCATCCAGATAAATAATGCAGCTGAGCGTGTGGGTGGGGTAATGGTGGGTTTAAATTTACCCAGCAGCCTTCTTTCATCTAACCCACGGCGCCTCCCACGTTGCGTTCCAAGCCACGTCATGTGACTGCAAACACTTCCTCCTTCAACCCAGAAGGAGGAAGTGTTTGTAGTCACGTGACCGCCGCTTGGAACTCAGTGTGAGAGGTGCTGTGGGACAGGATGAAAGAAGGCTGTTGGGTAGGTTTAACCCTCCAGCGCACACCCACTCAGGTGCATTAATTATCCAGATGAAAGCCGAATGAAACTCATTCAGATTTCATCCGTTACTCATCACCAGTGCACACGCACACTACTGCTGGGTACACATTATGAGATTTTATGGTCCATTTACTGTCAGATCGATTTCCAACACGCCTGATTTGCTTTCCGATCGATTTCCAAGCATTTTCCGATCGATTTCCTATTAAAGTTAACAGAAATCGATCGGAAAATGCTTGGATTTAGATCGGAAAACAAATTGGACATGTTGGAAATAATCAATCTGACAGTAAATGGACCATAAAGTGTGTGTACCTAGCATAAGAATCCAGCGCAGGAGATTTGGGCACCACCTTAGACCGTAATAGGAATTACGGCTATAGCAGCGCATGGAGTAACTTCGGCACCGTCAAAAAGACAGAGCTGAAGTTATTTTTTTAAAACACTGCAATTCGGCCACCAGCAATAGCTGGAAGCCGGATTACATCATTCCCCCCACTATCCACGAGGATCTAGAGGGGGAAAAGTAATTATGCCGCCGGGAACTTGTGCAGCAGCAGGATCAGCCATACCGGCTGTATCATGTGCCCAAGTCTCCCGCGCCGATATCTCTCGTACGCTGGTGCACATACCTGGCAAGGACTATTCTGCGCAGGCGCAAAAACATTCTTGGCTGCGCATGTGCAATATGTGGCACTAGGCGGTGGCTGATAGATATCCCGAGCACACACAGCTGCGCATGCACTAAACCAGGGGTCCCCAAACTCTCAGCCAAGGGCCAACTCATGAGTAAAATCTAATTTTGAATTCACTAAGGCGTTATAGCTTTATTGAATGTTTTATCGATAAAACGTTCAATTAACCAACATATTAGTGAATTAAAATTAGATTTACCCATGGGGTAAATTATCAAACGTTCAATAAAGTGTTGGTACAGCTTTGTGAACTGAGGCCTGTGTTTGGGGTCCAGTGAAAAAGCCTCAGGGGGCCGCATTCGGCCCGCGGGCCATAGTTTGAGGACCACTGCTCTTAATGCAT
Source organism: Hyperolius riggenbachi (assembly GCF_040937935.1). Classification (NCBI taxonomy): domain Eukaryota; kingdom Metazoa; phylum Chordata; class Amphibia; order Anura; family Hyperoliidae; genus Hyperolius; species Hyperolius riggenbachi. The sequence goes on along the minus strand of NC_090651.1, from coordinate 35,739,967 downwards.
CCCCAGGATGTGCCGGCCATCAGAGGATTGAGGGAACCCAGGAGGACGGCGACGAGGGAGCCATCGACCTGAAGGGGTATGGGAGGAAGCCCTTTGCTTGGGTAATTTTTTTTTTTATTTTTTTTTGCCCATTTTAGATTTCCCTTTAAGGGCAAAATTTGTATGAAAATGTATGCAGTACTAGTCTAGCTGCATAAATTTGCATACAAAAACTGCATAAACCTGCATCAACACAGAATTATTTGCATCTCAATAAGCATCACTATTAGTGACAACTAGTCTTTATCCTTACAACAGAGAGGTTATATATAAAACGTTCCTGTGTACACACATATATACAGTCAGAATCAGCAGCACAAGTAGCGTTTCATGATTGCTTTATTTCATTTTTGTGGCATAGGCACTACTATTGCATATACACAAGTTATTTATGATGACCATTTTCTGAGAAATAGAACATCCAACTAGAGTACCTATAAACTGCCCCGACTCCACAGCCCTGATTTTAAGGCTCATACATATACATCAGACCATAGTCTTTGGAAAAAGAAAGAACAGACCGATTTTAACCCCTTCCATGTAGTACAAGAGCCATACCTTCACAGTCTATTCTATGGAGCTGAACTTCCCATCAGACTGTGTAGAGTATGGCTCTCAATCTACATGAAGGGTGGTAAGATTGGTCTGTGATCTTTCATTTTCCAAAAAACTATAGTCTGATGTGTGTATGCACCTTTCACACGTGATTTCTCACAATCGTTCTGCGGCGCATTTTAACTCGCTTTTTTTGTACTACATGTACCTATGTTTATCTCAGGTTAGTTCAGGTGTGCTTTAAAAAGTGTACCAGAGCTCAGTATAAAAACACTCATGCCTGGGTGGGGCTTCCTCCAGCCCCATCCACGCGGATTGCTCCCACGCCGCCATCCGATGTCTGCAGTGCCGGTACCGGGTCCACGCATTTCCATCACTCAAGAGCCAGTCTGACGTAAGGGAATTGCGCCCTCTACGTATAGCTCCAGCAGCTGCTGGAGATACAAAAAGAGCGCACTTTTCGTGTAGACTGAAGCTGACGGAAGTGTGGGGACCCGGTACCGGCGCTGCAGACATCGGAGTACGGCAGCGATCCGAGTGAATGGGGCTGGACTCCAGCCCCATTCACTCGGATCGCTCCCATGCGCTCTTGGTGTTCACCAGCCCTAAATCAGAGACAGGAAAGATTTTACAATGAGCTAACACTGACTAAATATTCTATAAATTACCAAAAAAATAGGACCTTTTATTATGTTCTTTACACTACAGTTCTTTTCTTAAGGCAGCCATACACTGGCCGATTGCCACCAGCAGATAAATCCGTCTGATCGAATCTGATCAAAGAGGGATCTATTGGCTGCCTACACTGCAAAGATTTTTAATCGATTTCACTATGAAATTGGTTCACAATCTGTGGAGCTGCCGCTGCCCCCAGCATACATTACCTGATCCGGCCGCCGCGAGTCCCCCGGTCTCCGCTGTCTCTTCTCCGCTCTGGGCTTCAGCTTCACTGTACTTCCTGTCAGGGGAATTTTAAACAGAGGGTGCTCTACTGTTTAAACTTCCGACAGGAAGTGAAGCTAGCCGGAGCCCAGCGCGGAGAAAGGACCGTGGGGACACGCCAACAGGTAATGCATTGCCACTAGCGTCGGTCATTTGAACGCCGCCATCAACACACTCCCAGCCCGCCGGCGATTGAGCGAAATTTTACACGCGGACAGATCGACGGGATCGATTTCGGACAGAAATTGGCCAGCGTTTGCGCATAGATTTCACAGCAGATTTGATCACCGCGATCGAATCTGCTGTCTATCGGCGGGAAATCGAGCAAGTGTATTGGGCACCTTAAGTAGCTGAATCCTAAAGGCCTCTTTTTCAGATATGGCTGAACATCAGCTGTGATTACATGAAGCCGAAGAGGCCTTACACATGTACAACAGAACTGTAAACTGGAGATACAGAACAAGTATATAAATCCACACTAAAAAGGAGGAATTGAAAAAGAAATACGTTTATTGTGGTTAGTCACCAGTGTATAAAAATTGGTTATCTTGAGGAGACGAGAGAGAGATGCACATTACTGCGAATAGCGGAGAGGTAGATGTTAAAGGTTTGACGCTAGATGTGGACAGAGGGGGAAGTTGGCACATCCAAGGCATGAAGTCTAGTAGGGGGTCAAACCAGGCCGCTCCGGACTACAATCTTCAATCCAGCTAGAAATCTGTAAGGGGGACAGAAAAAGGTCACATCAATTCTGCATGTATGCATGTGAATAAATTACTTTCCAAAGTTAAAACCAAAAGTAAAACCAAAAGTAAAACCAAGCTGCGGAATATCTGGAGGGCAAGAAATGTGCATTGCCTTTAAGAAATTGGCATGCTAACATTCAAATCCTTACACGATGTAGGCCCTGGATACCTGAAGATCAAAAGGATCCAATAACTAGACCACACCTAGAGTCCAACTAAATACCTCTGGAGCCAGAGCTTTCTGTCATGCTGCCCCTACCCTGTGTAATGCCATGCTAAACTTAAGGCAGCTCCAACCCTGGACACGTAAAACTGTAAAGCCACCCGTTTAGTCTGGCATTTATGATCACATAACTTTTCCTCTGTACACAGCACTACGTACTGATCTGAGACAAGCTTATGTGCTTTGGGTCCTAGGAGAAAAGCGCTTCACAAATGTTTTATTATTGTTGCCTTTCCACATCGGCTGCTCTGTTATCTGTCTCATGTATACGAGACAAGTCACCGACAGGGATTGGGATTTGATCCCTCAGACAGGGTAGAGCCAACGATGTACAGATGCGTAACTAGCCTCCAGGATAGCGACAAGTCTGTTGCTATGTGGGAGTAGGGCACAGGGACAACATGCAGCGCACAACGGAGCAGCTTACTGCGGGTGGGCGGAGTGGGGAGAACATTGTGCTTGGGGTTCGCTCAGGCGCCAGGGTTCACTAAAGATCTGGCATACACTCTAGATCAGGCATGGGCAAACCTGGCCCTCCAGCTGTTGAGGAACTACACGTCCCACAATGCATTGCAGGAGTCTGACAGCCACAGTCATGACTCAAAGGCAAATGCATTGTGGGATTTGTAGTTTAACAGCTGGAGGGCCAAGTTTGCCCATGTCTGCTCTAGATTCTTGTCCATTGTGGTCTATTAGACCTACACAGAGGGAGGGCTCTAGATTTAGTCTTCTCGGTCCTCTCGCGGTACTGTTCCACAGCCTCCTGTAGGTCTAAGTACTCATATCCAAGCACTTCCGAAGATGGGCGCATCCATCATGCACAAGCCAAGACTTGCACATGTGTAGTAGAGATCTGCTCATTTGCGGAAATACATGGGGATGAGTCCAGCAGCACCGCGCTTCACACCACTACATCCCAAGCTTTCAGCTGTGCTTGGTGATGCAAGACCTGGATAGATCTGCTCAACCACGAAAATCGACTGTTCTTGAGCCAATCTAAGGCCTTGTTCACATTACAACACGCAAATGGCCGTGCGATCGAACATAATGGGTACAATCACACGTCATCTGCATGCGTTGCGTGGCTGATCCCAAATGGGTCAGCCGCACGGTTTGCTAAAAAAAAAAAAGAAATGCGTGCCGCATGCATTCGCGCACCGCAACACAATGCATACAATGTAAACAGACAGTGCAGTCTACGCACTTCTGATGTTGGGGTGTGTCTGCCTCACGCACACAATAGCAAAAAAACGGAAGGCAACGCGTTTAGTGTGAACAAGGCCTTAGAGGAGTTTATCAGCTAAAATAAGAAGGGAAAAAAAAAAAAAAGGGAGCTTTACTCACCTGGGGTTTTCTCCAGCCCCTAGCAGCTGACTGCCCCAAGCCGACTGCTCCGCCATGCTCCCCGCTGCCGTCCCGGTCTCTGTACTCTGTGCGGAAGCAGACCCCGAGGTCGTCCACACTGCGCCTGTGCGACCCTCCGCTGTCAATCAAGCCCGCGCTGTATGCAGCTTACTGTGTAGTAAGCCGCATACAACACGGGCTTGATTGACAGCGGCGGTTCGCACAGGTGCAGTGCGGACGACCTCAGGGTTGGCTTCCGCACAGAGGACGGGACACCGGCGGGGAGCGGTCAGCATGGGACAGTTGGCTGCTAGGGGCTGGAGAAAGCACCAGGTGAGTATAGCTCATTTTTCTTATTTTAGCTGATAACTCCTTTAACCACTTAACCTCTGCCACGCTTATCTACGCCCCTTTAAACTTCACCTGAGTCACAGGGGCGTAGATAGGCATCTCCTGTTTATTTTGCTGCTGTGCGCGATCGCGTGCGCGTCCACGCGCGGATTTTCATACGCGTCGGGCACCCACTGGTCCATGATTGGCTGATGTGAACATGTGTTCACAAAGCCAATGACGGTGCTCATTCATGCAGAATGTGTGTAAACATTGTATCAGTCACTATGCTGTTACAGTTACTGAGATCACTCGTGAGAGGATCTCAGATAACTAACACAGCATTAGTGACTGATCAGCATCAGTGAGTTTTTTTTTTAAAATAAATTATACCCCCATTTAGCCCATTAACCCTTGCCCCCCTAAATGTGAAAATTGCTGTGGTTTTTAGGTGAAAAACTCTGTGGTAGAGAAGTGGTTAAGGGTGTGGGTGTGTGTGCGTGCAAAGTTGGGGACTTCTGTGCAATCTGCGCTGCGGTATGCTCTGATATTATGATATTAGGTGCCCCACCGCTTTCTCACTGACCTGCTATTGCTTTTATACTCCCCTTAAAGAGAAACTGTGACCAAGAATTGAACTTCATCCTAATCAGTAGCTGATAACCCCTTTCACAAACTGATCATCAGGGGGGCTCTGTACGGCTGATATTGTGGTGAAACCCCTCCCACAAGAAACTGAGGACCGTGGTACTCCTGGCAGTTTCCTGTCTGTGAACCTTGTTGCATTGTGGGGAATAGCTGTTTCCAACTGCCAAAACAGCAACCAACCGCTTCTTCCAGTGACATCACCTGGCAGCAGTAAAATGTCACCATGTGATAAATGTCAGAATGTAAATCAGGGATTTAAAAGTTTTTACAATCTGCAGACACTGATAATCTTTTATACATAATTTTGAAAAATTAAGCACTTTTTTATACATAATTTTGAAAAATTAAGCACTTTTTTATTACATTATTTTCACTGGAGTTCCTCTTTAACAGCTGACCATGGAATATTTAGAAGCAAGGACATTAGACAAAAGAAATTATTATGCAGGTGGCATCCTATCTAATGAACGCGCTGAAGTCACAGAGCTCCTCCTGAGAGCAGCTCATTCCTGACAGACAACTGCCGAGGTACTTTAGACTCAAGTACTTCTGAGCAGGGTCGTGGAGTCGGAGCAATTTTGGGTACCTGGAGTTGGAGGTTTCATAAGGTGAGGAGCCGGGAGTCGGATGATTTTTGTATCAATCTGTAGCCCTGGTAAGTATTAGACTAAGGAGTTGGAGCCATTTTGGGTACCTGGAGTCAGAGGTTTCATAAACTGAGGAGTCGGATGATTTGTGTACTGACTCCACAGCCCTGCTTATGAGGCGACCTGAAGATGCAGCCGGTGGGAGATTTGAACTGAGGACCAGTGAGGAAACAAGGGGACGCACAGAGGACCGAGAAGCGGGGTTGCTCTCACGAGTAACAACAAGTGATTACCCGTGATTCAAATGAGGCTTAACTGGCGCAGGTGTGCGGAGGGGATGCAAGGGATTATTTGCCCATAATTCCACCGTCTGCCCTGCGTTCCAAACAGCTTGCACGTGTCCTATTGGTCGCGTTGCAAGCCTCACCATGGGGCACTTCCTCCTTCAAGCCAGAAGGAGGAAGTGTGCTGTGGTGAGGCTTGCAGCGCAACCAATAAGACGCGTGCAAGCTGTTTGGAATGCAGGGCGGACGGTGGAATGATGGGTGGGGTGTGTGTGTGTTGAAACAAAATGCCCACAAACAAGCAAATCGGCATGCATTTTTTTTTCCCCCATGCAGACTTGCATAGGTATAGTAAGAGCGGGCCCTAAAGCAAACCTAAAGCCAAAATCTAAAATACATAAAAAAAATACAGATACTTACCTAAAGAGGGGGTGGGGGGAGGCTCTGGATCCCAATAGAGCCTTCCCGCTCCTCCTGCGGTCCCGTTCTAGTGCTTGGCCCCCTGTTCAAATCTCCCACCATGGGAGGCTTTTAGAAGTCTTTGGTGGTGGTGGAGCGCCTGCACGCACTACAGTCACCTGGCTGCAGGAGCCTTTGGGTTCCCGAAGACTTGTGACGCCTCCCGTGGCGGAAGAGAGCAGTTTCTGACCTATGGGTTGCTAACGGGAGAGACAGCGCTGGAATGGGGGGGACTGTGAGAGGAACGGGAAGACTCTATAGGACCCAGGGCCTTCCCCCATCCTTAGGCAAGTATCTGTTATTTTATTATTTTAAATTGGCTTCAGGCTCTCTTTAAAGTGAACCAGAGACGAAGCATCCTCATGTATTTTACCATGGAAATCAGTGGGAACATTAGAGAAAACATTTACCATGCTCTCTGTTCCATCCTCACTGCTAAAAGTGTCTGTTATCTAGCTGAGATAAGAATCCCGGACTGAGCATTGAGTCTGGCTTTGCTATAATGACTCAGCTATAATGATTCCTGAGCAAAGCCAGCAGGGGGCAGGCTTGGACTTGAAGACAGCAAAGAACACAGTCTCAGCTATAATTATTCTGTAGCAAAGCCAGACCGACTGCTTAGTCGGGATTCTTATCTTAGAGGTGATAACAGGCAAATTAAACAGAGAACAATGTAACAAAGAGCAGATTAGGTGTTTACTGTCATGTTCCCACTGATTTATAAGGTAAAATACATGAGGTTGCTTCATCTCTGGTTCTCTTTAAGCTGCAAGGATAAGCAATTCCTAAACTGCTGAATGCATCAGCAGAACATAGTGTGTAGCAGGAGAACTAAAAAATTATCAGTAGCTCTCAAAATAGAAAGCTCGCAAGGGCAGGGCTCTCACCCATAATTTGTTATACATTTTCTTAAAGAAAACCTGTACTGAGAAAAACCTCCCCTGGGGGGTACTCACCTGGGGTGGGGGAAGCCTCCGGATCCTATAAAGCTCCCGGAATGGCGGGGATGCAAATATTTACCTTCCTGGCTCCAGCGCAGTATCGGCTCTCTGCTTGGAGATAGGCGGAAATAGACGATCACTTTCGGGCCGCAAGTCGCCTGCTTAGTGGAGCGGACCCGACAGATCGGCTATTTTCGCCTATCTCCGTGCGGAAAGCCGCAACAGCGCCCCCCGCTGGAGCCAGGAGAGGTAAATATATCAAGCCTTGTCGAGCCAGGATTGCCGGACGCTTCGGGGGAGCCAGCGCTGGATTGCCTGCAGCTACAGGGATGGGGGAAGCCTCATTGGGACCCTAAGGCAGTGCTCTCCAGAGGCTCTTTTAGCCGGGTGCTCCACCCGGCTAGTTTTGGTGACCAGCCGGCTGTCATCGGCTCTCCTCTTCCTATGCTGTAAGCAGAGTTGCTCACAGAAGCACCGGCCCTGCATTCTCATCTCGCCCCACCCAGCTACTTTTTCATGCCACCCGGCTACTATTTCATGCCACCCGGCTGGAAGAAACTTCTGGGGAGAACACTGCCTAAGGCTTCCCCCTCCCGGGGTGAGTATCCCCCAGAGGAACTTTTTTTTGTCACAGGGTCTCTTTAATCATGTTATTATTGTCACTGTAATTACCAAGTCTATATATTGGTGTGTACCATTGCCTGAATTATTATACCCCATGTTTGTTTCTTACTTTGTACAGCGCCACAGAATTTGTTGGCGCTTTATAAATCCATAATAAATGACAGCACTCACCATAAAAAGGGAAACTGTTACAGGAAAGAGCAGACTTTGGGGGGTCGGAATGGGTTTGTACTGGAAGAGATTCCTGTTAGTAAGGGATCGTGCTGTGCATTCTGCATACAGAACTGCTTCAGGTCCGCCGCAGCCTGAGACACCTGCAAAAAGTGAAAAAGAAGGGGTGGGGTGGGAAGAGTGTATAAGTACTTACTGCATAAAAGGTGGCCCTAAATTGATATGGATATATTTCAATTTAATACAATAATTAAAGCAAATCTGTAGTGGAAAAAATTAAAAATGAATAAGAGGGAAGGCTTATGCCGCCTCCGTGAGCCCTTGCATCTCAGAAGGCAGGCAGCCCCATACCGCGCATACGCAGTACTCAGGGACATGAGTGCTTCTGAAGCCTTCCATGGGCATGTTAGAAATGCCTAATCTGCTGCATGCTTGTTCAGGGTCTATGGCTAAAGGTATTAAAGGCAGAGGGTCAGCAGGACTGCCAGGCAACTGGTATTGCTTAAAAGGAACTGAAAATGGCAGCCTCCATATACCTCTCACTTCAGTTGTCCTTCAAATTTACCCATAATAGAATAGGGCAAGGCTTGGATCAAAAGGTGGGTGAGGAGCAACACAGGTGGCTATGGTTCAGCAAGGTGCAGGACATCTGAATAGGCCAAGGAGGACGTTAGGATTTGCTGTGCAATTTTAGTGTAAGGCCACATTCACAGTGGTGCAGTGTAATGGTCACTTTGTAACGCAGCTCACAGCACTGCAATGCACCACCTATGCGATGTTTACAGTGCAACAGCATTGTTGCAGTTTAACAGGTTGCAGTATGTTAAAGCATTAACCGGTATAGCGAAGCATACTTTTCACTGACTGCATGCGACGCAATGTACGGTACAACGGTTTCGTTTTGCTGCATTCCTGTTATACAGAAACACAACATCCCACTATTAACGCCACATGTGTCCCTCTAGGTCCCCTATCTCTTACAAATTAGCAGTCACAACCAATGGAGGGAGTTTGCTGCAAGCAGCAAGTGGCCATTTGTCTATGGGGATTCAGGATGTGTCCCCTAAAGCAGACTAGCGCCAAAAATGGATCACTCCCGGACAACTGAAATATAAATAAGACATTTGATTATATTTCTCGCAAAATTGAGCCGTGTATGCCCAGCATAAAGCGAGCTTGGACATGTCAAAAATGATCTATCAAACCATCTATCTGCCTAAGGGCCTTATTTCACTACCCTGCGATTGGATTCTGATCACAAATCACAAGGTACATTAAACTAATGGAAACTGCAGCAGCAATTTCCATTAGTGCGATTCGATTTTGATCAAAACGCAATCATCGTCCTGCTGTGTTTTGGATGCGACTGAGCTTTACTATACTGAGTATAGTAACTCAATCGCAATGTGGAAATTGAAACGCGATTGCCCTAAAGGGCTCTTTTCCACTATGAAATGCGATCGCGATTCAATTTCCACCATGCGATTGAGCTACTATACACAGTACAGTAAAGCTCAATCACATCCAAAAACACGGCAGGACGACGATTGCGTTTTGCCCAAAATCGCATTGCAATCGCTGCAGTCTCCATTCGTTTGGCATAAGGAAATTTTCCACTAGCAATCGCTAGTGTTTGCGCTTAACGCTAGCGATTGAACAAAGTCCAAATTTTTATCGGCAATTGCGATTTTGCTATGCACTGCATAGCATAGCAAAATCGCAACAAAAAAAAATCACTCCGCGGCGCGATCGCGCTTTTGTAAAAACGAAATTGTGGTAGTGGAAATAACCTACCGCGATGCCTGTTAATTTTCAAACCCTAGCAATTTAAAATCGCCAACGATTTGCGATTTTCAGTAATCGCAATCACCTCTAGTGTAAAATGTACCTTGCAATTTCCGACCAGAATCAAATCGCAAATCACAGGGTAGTAGAAAAAGGCCTTAGGGGGTACACCCGTACTGTAGAAGTCTCAATAGAGGAACACAGATAATTTCCATGCTAATATAGACCAGTCACCAGAGACAACCAGGCCACATACGGCCATTGAATAAAGGGAAGGAGACCCAGATCAATATATAGGAAGCGTTGTAAACAGTGCAGATCGGATCCATAGACTATAACTGATCACAGGTAATAGTCACACGTCTCCTGTACGCCGGGTGATGGTGGTCTCGCCCCTCCCCCCGGGCCGGGTGAGGAAGTTTGGATCCCTGTCTGTACCCCCGATCAAGGCTCCTCACCTTCACCCTGTTGATGCTGGCCTCCAGCCGCAGCTGCTGCACGATCTTCCGCATGGCCGACACGTTCGCCGTTCCCGACATTGCTGCCCCGAAAAACTTTCCAGCTAACTTTTCTTTCCGCTTCTAGCCCAGAAGTCTCCGGAGTTCCTACACGCATGCGCTCTGCGACTCCCTTCCGGCCGCTATAAAGTGTATGCGCGCGCGCGGCCGGCGCCCTGGCACTGAGGACGATGGAAGGCGGGAGCGCGCGTGTAGACGAGAGGTACGGGAGCGCGCCCCCGAGGATGAATGACTAGCGGGCACCGGGAGCGCGCTGGGAGGACAGGAAAGGCGGGGCAGGGGCTGTTGTTGTTTCTGGTTTCCTGAGAGACATAATTGGTAGAGATGGGAAGTTCGGATCTTTTCAATGATCCGGATGATTCGAATCGGATCATTGAAGAGATCCGGATCTTTGATCCGAATCTCGGATCATTTTACTACCGGAAGCATTCGGGGGTGAAATGAACAGCAGGACAGGTCTGTGGACAGGAGAAGGGGAGGGGGTGGACACACAGAGAAGGGGAGAAGATGGACAGAGGGCAGGGAGTGGACAGAGATGGGAGGAGCAGGGCCGGATTTGTACTTTTCAGTGCCCTAGGCCCCACTTTCTCCAACCGCCCCCCCCCCCCCCCCCCCCCAAGTCTAAGTAGAGCTTGCACATGTGCAATTTATTAGGCCTCTTGCACACTAAATGCGATTCCGATATTTTATTCGATCTGATTGGTTCCAATTAAAAAAGCACTGCATGCTGCTACGTTTTTTAATCTGAATCAAAAAACAGAATTGCATGTGTGCAAGAGGCCTAAACATGATTCCCAGAGCAATCACAATTCGGCCCAGCAGCCATTGAATGCGATTGCTCTGAAAATGCTGCATGCAGAGTGATCACAACGCTGCTAGTGAAATCACCTCTACAGAGATCACAGCTGCAGGGCTTTACCGATCACATAACATCTGCAATATTATATTCGGCATTAAACAGTTAACAATCCCAAAATAATCTACCGTAGTTGTGTTGAAAGTTAAAATTACAGACAATAAACATTACTTTTACAACACAGCACAGAGCACACACACAGAATTGTTAACACACTTTTATAACAAAAGAGAGTTTTCGTACACTCTGAGTGACAAGGCTGGAGTATACAGTAAAGGCCCGCTCCCACTGTGAGATTTTTCTCTGACGACCATCTATTTTTTCTGCGATGAGCGATTGTTTTGGCGATCTCACGATATGGGTACAAGAGCGCGATTACACAAACAACGTTTGACAATGTGCAACAATAATGACAACAATGTCACGATGAATCAGATGTTTAAGATCCCCGATGACTCCCACACAAAGTACCACAATTGTTTAACCTCCTGTTCACGTATCTGGGTAGGAAGATGGATCGGGGAACTCGTTAGTCGCTGTTAAGTTCCCCCATCCATCTTCAGGTGAGTATACAGCTTAAAGAGACTCAGAGTTGAGTCAAGTGGCCTCCAGCCCCATAAGCACGGATGTACCCTCGCTGTCCTCTTTAGTGCCTCCGGTGTCTCCGGTATACGGCTCAGTGACATCAGCAGGGGCCTTCTGCGCATGCATGGACCTTCTACGCATGCATGGACCTTCTACGCAAGCGCAAAAGGCCTGGCTGAGCCGCGCACCAGGAGTTGATTGCGGCTGAATGGAGGATTCAGTGAGGACTGCGGGAGGAGGGCGAAGGACACAGCCATGCTTATGGGGCTGTAAGAAGCCCCGGGTAAAAAAAAAAAGCCCACTTAACTAATCTCTGAGTCTCTTTAAGGTACTTTCACATGGGTGTGTTGGGATGCAGCATAACAGCTGCTCTGTAACGCAGCTCACCAAACTGCAATGCACTACCTATGCTACATTCACAGTGTGGTGGGTATGTTGCGGTACAGTGGAGAGCGGCATGGTAACAAACTATATGCCTTTAACAGTTACGGAGAAGCATACTTTTCATTGACGCTGTGCTTCACTGTATGTAATGCGACATACAGCACGGTGACGTAGTGGTTAGCGCGCCGCTCTCGCCTTGCAGTGCTGGGTTCACGGTTCGTATCCCAGCCATAGCACTATCTGCAAGGAGTTTGTATGTTCTCCCCGTGTCTGCGTGGGTTTCCTCCGGGAACTCCGGTTTCCTCCCGCGCGTACATTTGAAATCGGCACCGGTAGACTTGGGCGCAGGATACAGCGGTATATAGCTGATCCTGCTTCTGCACAAGTCCGGGCCGATTTAATTACTATTCCCCCTCCAGGCCGACATGGATAGTAGGGGAATGAAATAATTCGGCTTCCAGCGATTGCTGGAGGCCGAATTATTCTGTTTTTAAGCAACTTCGGCTCTGTCTTCTGACGGAGCCGACGTTACTCACTGAGCGCTGCAATAGGAGTGATCCCTATTGAAGTCTATGAAGGCGCCGGCTGCGCCCAAATCTAGCAGCGCTGAAAAGCACTGCTCCACCTCCCGCATCCCAAAAACATACAGATAAATTAATTGGCTTCCCCCTAAATTGGCTCTAGACTACAATAAATACATTACACAATACATACAGACATATGACTATGGTGGGGACTAGATTGTGAGCCCCTCTGAGGGACGGTTAGTGACAAGCGTGGAGTCATTTTACCTATCTATTGCGTTGCATTCCTGCTGCTACAGTGAACGCAACGCAACTCCTACTGTGAACAGAACATAGCTTGGGCTGGAACACTGGGATCATTTAGTGAACAACTAACTGGACTGTACATGAAAGACAGATGCGTCCACCTCTCACTTCCCTTCCCCTGCAGCTTTCATACTGTGTTCTCAGGTACACACAGTAACGGAATGCAGAGGACAGAGACACTTTGAAGGACAGTCCCTGCTCTAGATTAGATGGCACAATGCAAGAAGGGGAGGAGGGAACGAGCAGGACTTTAACAGAATCTTGCTGGTGGGGGAGAAGACTGGCAGACGCTGTCCGTGCAGAAAGGCAGCCCTCCAGCAATTAGAACAACAATAAATCTAGCAGCGCCCACAGAACTTGGTAGCAGATCAGCTGATCCACCATAATTACCTGTCTGTGTAATGACATCTGTTTCCTTCTCATCTTCAAGTCTCCCGCCGCTGTTCTGCTCTCTGCCCAGTGTCAGATGGGGAGGGGCGGAATGAGTCAGAGCACACAGCGTGCATGTTATGAGAGAGACTCAAGAAGCAGCAGGACCTCCGTGCACTGCACAGATAGATAATTATAAACCAGCTGACCTCCTGTCAGCTACAACTCCGCCCCAGCTCAAGCCCCGCCCTAGTCCCCGGCCTATTTGACCTGCCCACAAATCCGGCCCTGGGGAGGAGGGACGAGCAGAGAGCAGAAATGTTTGCACACAATACCCACATGCTGCAATCATATGCTTTACATATATTTCACCTATATGTTCATCTGTACACTTTGAAAGAAAAGGTCGCACAGTGAAAGAAAGCATTTCCAGAAGTGAACTGCAGCTGTTTAGTGCCCAGTGCAGGAGGATTATATTGCCTTTCAATCACAGTGCCTGCAAAGTTACAGAGCTGTGCTGAGCCAAACGTTTCCAATGTGATCACTGTGCAGCACTACTGAAAAGCCAGCCTATAATGAGCAGCACGTTATAGTCAGTATGTGTGCTCTACACATATCTGGCAGTGGCACCCATGTCCCCTCTACCTCTCTCATCTACCTGTGGTTGCAAGGCTGGCTCCCCTCCAACTCAGCGATCCATCCCTGCTCTGCTTCCAGGACCCCGCTGCCCGCTGAGAGGGGGCGTGTCGCTCCTGGCCCCGCCCCTTTTGCGATCCGAATCACTCATTTTGATGATTCGGATGATCGACTCATAAAATAGATTCGGATCAAAGATCCGAATCGTTCATGATCCGGACAACACTAATAATTGGGTGTCTTGATATTGGAAGTTCTGTCCCTGACACTGTCCCATTTCTTCAGGCAGATGTTGATTTTTCCTGAAGTCCCATTACTTAGCATGGAAATACGTAATACAATTGCCTTATACTGTACATAGGTGTTTACAAGACTTTTGTATGAAATTCACAGGTTTTTTTGGATTTAAAAAAATAGAACCTGAGGTGTCAAACAAATGTGTAAAAAAGTAAATACCTAATGCTGGGCATACACGGTTAGATTTTCTCTTATCAATCGAGCCGCTGATGGCTCGATTGATAGTTTCCGACATGTTCGATCACCGTGCGAATAGATTCCCCGCTCGATACCCGCAGGCGGAAAATAGCGGAAATCGAGCGGAAGTTAAGGAAGCGCCCGTGGGGACGAGCGGGAATCGTTCAGGGCGGCCGCGGGGACGCGGCGGGAGTCGCCAGGTCGACTCGTGTATTCCCAGCATAAGGAGAAGGAAATATCCTCCAGAGGCTTCCCATGCTGTCCTACAGTGTTGCCATTTTGATGTACAGTGGTGTGAAAAACTATTTGCCCCATCCTGATTTCTTATTCTTTTGCATGTTTGTCACACTTAAATGTTTCTGATCATCAAAAACTGTTAACTATTAGTCAAAGATAACATAATTGAACACAAAATGCAGTTTTAAATGATGGTTTTTATTATTTAGTGACAAAAAAAGCTCAAAACCTACATGGCCCTGTGTGAAAAAGAAATTGCCCCCTGAACCTAATAACTGGTTGGGCCACCCTTAGCAGTAATAACTGCAATCAAGCGTTTGCGATAACTTGCAACGAGTCTTTTACAGCGCTCTGGAGGAATTTTGGCCCACTCATCTTTGCAGAATTGTTGTGAATTAGCTTTATTTGAGGGTTTTCTAGCATGAAACGCCTTTTTAAGGTCATGCCACAACATCTCAATAGGATTCAGGTCAGGGCTTTGACTAGGCCACTCCAAAGTCTTCATTTTGTTTTTCTTCAGCCATTCAGAGGTGGATTTGCTGGTGTGTTTTGGGTCATTGTCCTGCTGCAGCACCCAAGATCGCTTCAGCTTGAGTTGACCAACAGATGACTGGACATTCTCCTTCAGGATTTTTTGGTAGACAGTAGAATTCATGGTTCCATCTATCACAGCAAGCCTTCCAGGTCCTGAAGCAGCAAAATAACCCCAGACCATCACACTACCACCACCATATTTTACTGTTGGTATGATGTTCTTTTGCTGAAATGCTGTGTTACTTCTACGCCAGATGTAACGGGACACGCACCTTCCAAAAAGTTCAACTTTTGTCTCGTCAGTCCACAAGGTATTTTCA